>NC_136912.1:83926827-84131272 GCF_949606895.1 Notothenia rossii | reverse complement strand
GGATTTGCCCAGAATCCATAATTTAAATGATTGGTCTGTGGATATTTATTTATAAAAAGGTACAACATGTATAAATATTCACACATGAATGTACAGAATCTTATTTAGCAAAGAGGTACATTGTCCCTTGCATGTTTACTTTAATACTTAAAAGAAATAATAACAACATACTGGACCAAAAGCAGACAAAACTGCATCGACCAAGTGTAATGTGATCACAGTTCACCCAGTTGTATATCACCGTACTCCAGGGCTCTATCTTATGATTTGATAGTTTGATTTGATCTATTTAACAGCCCAAAACCCAGACACATGACAGCACAGAACGCGTAGAATACTTCACACATAAAATGTGTCCAAATCCAGAAAGAAATATAAACACGTTGACAATTACTTCTAACCTCCTCTGTGGTTGTTCCTGCTACATTAAGGGTCTCTAGGAGAACATTGTGCCATGATAACACACACTTAACTTAAATAAAACTGCTAACTTAGAAAAAGACACAATTCTTCTACATCAGAATAGACTTTGTGTACCCTCTACCCTCTTTGTGGTTTCCTGCCGAAGCCCACAGCTTTCCACTTCCCAGAAATTATCTGCTGTGGACAGAAGTAACCTGAAACGTTAGATACATTTAGCTCCCAGTTGTGTGGAACAAGCTGTGAGGTGTATATATACACGATACCTTTAGAAAACCTGTGGAACATTTTATTCTCTGGACTAAAATGTTTGGAAGTACCTACCTACAGTTCTGTCAAAGCCAAATATATGTTTAGTCACACTCAGAGTACAGCCTGAACTAGCTACAGGCTTTATGTGAACAAACATTTTGGTAAAAACGAAAATTACCAACACGAGTAGTCCGTGTATACTGGCCCTTTCTACCTCCTATTTTAACAGCTAGGTATACAGTGTATAACACACCCATGGGTTTCTGAAAAAGTCAACAACATAATCAATTTATGTTCTTCCTCTTCTGCACAAAGCTTCCTTCTCTCTAATGCAGCCACTGCAAAGTTGACTCAACAGTATTTTACGGAAAATATAATTTCTACTCAGTTTGTGTGTAATGTGATGGTTCCACATTTGACTGAGATAAATATTTGCTTATTTTTCTTGATTTAGTGAAAAAGAGAGTGTGATAATGTCTGCTCTGTAGAAGGTGACATGACAGATAGAAGCTGTTTCGCTGCTCCCCTGCAGCAGCCAACACATTGTTCAAGTCACTAGTGAAGCTGAACAGATGCCTGGCAAACGCTGGCTTTTCCATCCCAGCCCTGATTTCTCCACTCAGACACCCAGGAGTCTTTGGCCAGACTGATAATCACCAACGCAAAGAATAACACACACGCAACCAGAATGTACACACTCAAACACACACTGAATCTGACCTTGCAGCCAACACTTTACGGAAATATAGAAATCCCCGCACACAGAGATTTACGTATATCGACATGCTGTCTTCCAGCTGCTTGGATCAAGAATGTGAATCCTGGTCCAAATCCTCAGTTTTGTGACAGGTGATATTCTAATCTTCCATAAATTAAGAATACAGTGAGATCATAATGAAGTCACTGTCATAAACAATTCTCAATTAATCAAGAGTTTGGAACTTGAACCCAGAGTGTCATGATTGTCAGCTCTTGCATTTGGACAGTTGCCGTTTGGCCTCAGCCACTCATGCACAGGTGGCAGCACGGTCACATCCAAATAAAAATCAAAATCAAAATGCTGCAGTCTCATCCCATCACACAAAACAATGCAGAGTTTCAGCAGTGACCCATTAGCAGCATTCTGCCTCCTCATCGGCAACAGGCGTTTAATTGTTAATGAGGGCAGGAACCATATTAGTATGTTAGTTACGCCACAGTGTGCCCCCACATTCCTGCAGTGGGTTAGCTGCTCAGATCCAGTCATGCAGAAGGCCTTTGGCACAGCCAAGTGCCACAATGTCTGGCTGTCTGGGCAGAGCACCGTCCTGCACCGTAGCTCAGGGGAGCAGCATGCTTGCACTGCAGGTGTGTGCTGAAAGTGGTCATTGCTAGGGGGATTATTTGCATTTATTAGGAAAACAGGATCCTGTGTGTCACCAATAAACTTTCCAATAAAAATACGATTTGTTCTTTTTGACATTTAAATGACTTTAAAGTTGTACAATCTGACCTTAGATATGTTTGTGTTGATCATTTACTGCCCACCAAGTACAGGCAGAAATTGTAAAACCTAAATCTAGTTAATAAGCACAAACATAAATCAAGTAATAATGAGAGCTGTTGCTTAGCTTGATACTACTCTCATGAAGATGATAAAACTTGCTACAGCTAAAACTCTCACAAACCCTAAATGGACCTTTGAGTCAAAGCCTTCATTTCCTTCAGTTAAGCATGTGTTTTTCTAAGATTTCTACATCTACGTCATCTGCCCTGGCACTACGTCCCACCCCCAGTCACTTTGCAAATAGGATAACCGCAAATCAACCCTGCCGGTACATCAAAGACATACATGTGACTTGGCCGCACACAACGTGCCTCTGAGCAAATGGCAGCGTTACTACTTGCTTTATCCATTATAAACACAAAGCTCCCTCTCCCTCTGTCTATTATCAGCTGCAGATGACAATAACATCATCTGTGATTTCCATCTAGTGCAACATTCATCACTGGAGTTCAACCTGGATACAGACATGTCCCCTGCATGCTGCTGTGTTTGGCAGTTTCTCCTAATAATCTGAAAAGTCAAGAGCAAGAATGTATCAACAAGATTGCGATCATTACAGCCCCTTCTCACATACCGAGCTTCTACTCACAATCAAACTAGCCAATTTCCTCCCACCACGTGCCTTCTAAGGGTAGCTGTACTTAAGCCATAAGCTGCCTGCTGTGTTGTAATCAAATCATCACATTCACAGAGGAAGCAGGAGTGAGGGTCGGACATTAGAGGAATTTACAGAGAATGCTCACAACATCAAGCTTCAGAGACTCTCCTGAGCCTCTGTCAGCTTTTAACATTGTACTGTGAGACATTGAAAGTTCTCAAAATAAAAAGACGATATGTGTCCAAAATTCCTAAGACTTCTCTTGTAGGTCAGTGCAATAACAAGAAGACATCTTTCATTTTGCTTGTGGTACGAGGAGGCTGAATCTTTTTATCATCAATAATGCTGCATGTACATCGGTGGCCACACATTTCTTGTCCGTCCTCAGTTTTAAACTGGCCGCACAGGATGAGCATCTCAACAGGCTCATTATGGAGAAACATCACAGAAAACAGACCCCATGGTTTGGTTGTATGAGACATCAGTTACTGTTATATGCGCACAAATGTACTTTGTAAATAATTCTTACACATTAAAAGCCATTCAGAAGATTTGGTATCTATGGGAACTTTGGGATCTCCAGTTGGAATTTCAATTAAGTTATCTTGGTTTGGAGATGTTTGGCTGCACTGCAGGAGTTTATAATGACTGACCACATATAGTGTGTTGTAGGATTTAGAAGTGTGTATATGCATTTCTAGAGGATCCACAAGGGGAAATTAAAAGATTCTCAGAAGGTAATAAAAGTTTGAATATATATTTTTCACAAAGGTTTAATGTCCCTATATATACACACTCTTGCAAAAGGAAATGCTACCCGTAAAAAGAATGAGAAGAAGAAATGTGAACAAATACAATTAGCTACTGCTTATGCGCAAGATACCATCTAGTAAAAAATAAACGTGGTTGGTGTTTTCCACCCAAAACTGAACCGTTTCTGGATGTTTGTATAACAATTTCAATCTGATTTTCACTCATTATTCATGATCAAGATAAACATTGACAAATTCACAGTTCAGCAGTAAGAGGCCCTTCTTTCACAATAACGTCTTGAAACAGCCGTGCAGATAAAGCATAAAGGGGCTGAAGATTCGATGTCATCTTGTCTCTGAGGGCGATTCAGGGCCTTTGATCACTCTGCAGTTGGGCAGTTATGGAGTGAGAGCTGGAGCCAGAGGCAGAGATCACTGCAGGTCCAGCCCAATGGCAGCTACAGAAGTCTCCCTTTAATACATGAATGTGGCGTGTCTCGCTTTTTTTAGAAAAGCAAACAGACCACAACAGGAAAATAAAATATTTGCCAGGCTAAATGATGGGCGAGCTGGGGACATACGCAGCATCCTGAGTGCGGAGAACATTTGGTGACTGTGGAGCCTCTTCTTACAGGCCCAATGGCAGCATTGTGCCAGAGGCTGTCAGGAGGAGGGTGTGTGACGCTGGAATGTGCAGGAATGTTATTTATTTTCACAAACACCACCAAGTACCCCCATACTAACACGTGAGGGTACACACACACACACACACACACACACACACACACACACACACACACACACACACACACACACACACACACACACACACACACACACACACACACACACACACACACACACACACACACACACACACACACACACACACACACACACACACACACACACACACACACACACACACACACACACACACACACACACACACACACACACACACTTTAAATACTAATGTGGATACATACACTGAGAGGTCTGATGTGCTCTGATGGGCCTGGCCAATAGGAACGCTTCAGCTCGGCCTCTCCTTACCTGTGGTAAGATCAACATCATAGCTCCCTGCCTTGATGTGCTGCCATGTACTCAGTTCATAAAGATTTCAACACACTCTTAGACACAGGGGAGGCTGAAATAAAGATATGCTCAAAAATATCTTAAGTTTCTGCTTTATTGTAAAAGATTAAAAAACTATATGTGCCACTTTTTCTTTAAACATATGTTAAAGAAATCATAATTCTTCCCACAATAGATTAATGATATTTTTACAGCTGGCTGGGGATCTGTGAGTGAGGCCGTGACTACGCTCATGTCTAGACAGGAGCGTGCACTTTTATGAGAGGATCACATCAGCTCCTAGTTGTTCTCTGCTGATTCAGAAAAAAAAAATTGTCCAGCAGACAGACACAGGGCAGATTGACTTCCCACCACTTCGGAGCGGGGGAAGCTGTGTGTCATCACCCTGGCATTTGGAGCTGGTCTGCAGTCAGCGACAGTGGAAGTAGACTGAGTCTCAGGTTCATGTGAGGAGATCGTGCCAGCTTCCCAACGGAGCTCCATCTGGGTTAAAATGTCAATCTCTTGCTCACATCAAGGTAAAAAGTTCAATGAGTTGTTGTTTGTACACACTAACATGTAGTCCCGACTGTATGATAGCCACACTTCAAGCTACCTAAGCGCAAGTGTCCTGAAGTTGACCCTGAGCTGCAGTCGGGGGAAGCAGAAATATATTTCCCTGAAGGAATAGTTCATTGTATCACTGCCTATGTTGAATGGAGTGTTTGTAAAGTATCAAGTCTCACTCTTTTCATCAGTCGGAAGTCCAAAATAATACTCAGCTAGGGGAGGTTTGGAGACACTCCAAATGTTCCTGTTAACGGTTTTTTTCCACACGAAGCGGGCTATCAAAGACATGCAGTAAAACGTGTAAACTTTTACATCCATAAAAGTTGAGGGTTTCCAATTCATTCTAAATATTGAGCTTTGGAATAAAAATATCTATAAAACTGATACATTTTTGCAACTCCAAATACAAAACTGATGGAAAATGTTCAACAGTCACAACAAATGCACTTGCTCCTCTGGGACAAATCTAGCACACAGCACTGAGTCTGAATCAGCAGTTACACTTTGTTCCCAGCTCTCCTGATTTATCCGTCTTTTGGATTGTTCCCACGCCTAGCGCTCAACATCGTCCCAGCCCAAAGATGGCACATGGGAAATGCTGATCTGGAAGTTTGTATATCGTAATGTAAAGCCAATAACAAGTAGTGCTAATGTGTTGGGATTGAGGAATAGTGGTAGTTTAGGTGCGTTTCAATAACCAAAAGAAAACTGAATCTATTACCTGACTGCACTTTTAAGTTATACACTGTCATCTAGCAGGTTGATGTCAATGTTGATTGAATGAAGCATGAAAGAGAAAGTCGGAACCGCCAAAACAGAGAAATCCTCAAACATTTGCTTACAGAGTAACACAATGTTTTGTGTTATTACAAATAACACAGCACACAGAGTAGCCATAAAAACCAAAGTGTGGATGTAAACAAAAGATTGAAGCAAGTGCACAGACATCTGTAGAGTCAGCCTGCTGTGATCAGACAGCTGGGCCTTCATCTCACTGCAACTAAATCTTATATCAACATTCAACATAACAGCCCTTGACATGAGCGTGATACATGGACACCTGTAGTGGATGTTACATCACATTGTTGCATATTGGAGTAAGGGCTGAAAACATCACGTTTACATAATATTGACTTTTAAAGAACTAAGATTTAGAGCCTTAGCATATACAGTATTTAAGTTTCTCAAAAGAGTCCAACCGACATTATCAGCAGGCCACTATTGATGTATCTCACACTTTAGATCAGCATCAGATGTGGTACATTATCTTTCTTTTATATACTTGTATTTTGTTATTTACAGAATCCAATCCCAGTTGGGTCTACAGGTTCAACTTCAAATAGTTCAAATAGGTCACTCTTAATTTTGGGAATAAACGTATTAAGCAATAGCAAAACATCCCTAACAAAAGCTGAATATTTTTTATTTAACAACTTAGTTAGAAAATATTGTTCTTGCGAATAGCAAATAAATGTTTTTTTCCTGAAATATCAATAATGTTACCTGAACATGGTTATTGTGTACTTCTGCAGTGGGATGCTAGTTAAAGATTGTTCTCAATTGTTAGAGATCAGGTTTTCTTTGACAGACGTAAAACTTTTATAGGCCCTCAAATATTAGTTTAAGTGTAGCCAAATAGTTAAGTGACAACACCTTGAATCCTCATGAGCTACACTGGTTTCTACATGTGTGCTGTGCAGCTGGCATCCTCTCTCTGCATCAGGTTGTTGGGCAGCAGTAACAGCTGATGAAGACTGTAGCAGGTATAGTGGGGCAGACAGATTAAGACATCTCCTCTGGGTTGACAACAGAAGTGCTCATTCAGAGCAAGTTTTCTCAAAGTTACTCATCATCCCCTTCCCCCTACCTTCTTATAAGCCAGTTGAAGATAGTTGTAGGGGATCCTCCTGTGGAAGTCCTGCACTACATCCTCGCTGACTTTGTGCAGAGATTGACTGCCAAGTATCTCCTCGATGCATGTGTTCATACACGCCGCTCTCCGGAGCACCACGTCAGGGAAGCGCAGCTCCGAGAAGGTGGCATCAAAGGGATGCTGGTCCTGGCACCTCAGCCGGCACCGGACCTTGGTTTGGCGGACTTCCCTGTAGCTGCTGAGCGCTCCCTCCATGTAACGGACCACATTTGGGTAGTCGTTGTTGTAAAACGCCTGAACCGCATTGTCATATAAAAGGTCGTAAGGCTCCAGGAAAGCTGTTGAGGGGGACAACGCCACGGTGAGCAGGACTACTGAGAAGATAGCAGCCGGGGAAAAGTTCCCATCCATCCTCTGCTTCTGTTCAGCGGCTGTCAGTCACTTCTGCGATCAGCTCGGACTCGTTTCAGAGTCCATTTAAAAAGCTCCTCTCAGAAAGACTCAGGACGGCTCCGGACCAGGGCGGAAATAATGTTGCTTCAGTCGGGGACACACATCTTGTTATGACCCCTCTCCGGCTCCGCTAACTCCGCCCCTCCAAGACATGAATGGCCGGAGCACAATGCCAGCTTTCCGTAAAGCAGGGACACAAAAGGGTCCTTCAGGGAGAAATGAGAAATAATAGTTTTACTTAACATCATTTCTCCACCCTGTATTTATTAAAAAACGACTTTAAGTGTTATTGTTTCACATGGTGCAGTTAAATCAATGGTCATTGCTTCAGAGAAAACATTGAAAATATAAAGTTTGGGTTCCTTCAGGGTTGATAAAGGACCTACAGAAATGACTGAAACTACAAAAATGTTCTGTTAAACAAACGCCAAAATAAAAATACTGAGATTGAGTGAAGCCCAATAGCCTACAACAACCAATTAAAAGTTAACAATTTTGAACTTGTTTTATTAGAGAAATTAAACTTTGTGTTGCTGTTTTGATTTGTTTTTCACGAGAATGGCTCAAGCTGAAAAAGTCAGCAACTTCTTCATATTTTCTGGATGAATTTGTAACATTAGCCCATGGACTACAGACTGGCCCTGTTAAAAAAAAAAACAATAAATAAGGATAATACAAAGAAATATGAAATGAATAGGCTGAGAAGCTAGTTTTAATGTGTGTTTGATTTCGCACACAATATGTATTGTGAGATATACAAAGGCTAGTTGCTGTCTTGTCATCTGGAAGTCTCTTATGTTCAGGAGGTATAATGTGAGAGTCAAGACATCCAGAAACAATTCCATTAAAAGGAAAACGTCTCCCTCTGCAGGTTAATTCAGTTAAGAGCAGTTTTCTGCTTATCAAACAAACTCTTACCTTTTTATCCAGGAAAACCCGAAATGCATGAAGCTTGAAAACACATTTAACTTTTAACCCAATAATATTTACTTCTGGGGCAATAGGAATGTAGCCAAGCAGGTGAAATCACTTCAGTAAATCAACTAACATACACAATCCAAAGTTAACTCAACTTTAACTAATATTATGAACAATTAATTAAAAGACTATGTTTTCTTATCATTATTAGTTTAGTGAAATGTGATCTGGAAGCACACTATTTTAAGAAATACTATGTTTGTGTCATTGTTTGGATTATAATGTCAAGCAAAAGCTTTTTCAAATGCTATCTAATAACAAAATGTAAACATTTCTAATCTCACGACTACACAACAGTCATCATACAACATAATTTACTGCTAAACATACCTGCATTAAAATACTGTTTACTGGCATCCTAGATACTTCAACTTAGCCAACACCCATCTGTGAGATCTAAATTCCAGTTTGTGTGGTGAAATGTTTTATAAATAGACTGAAAGTGAATGTGTGGTTTACATACTTCACATCTGCTGAGGTGTCAACAAGCTCCTTACTGTGAGGAAGGCCAACACACACAGATATTTGAGTTTCTATTCATGTACATGGTACTACAGTAGGTGCTAGTTCTGCCGTTCTTTAAATTAGTTTGTGCTGCCGATATTAGCTGGTTATTTTAATTAACTGATTTTGTTGGTTTGTTTTATCTGTGTAATCTAGACAAAAATGTGAGGTGTAGAGTAAATATATCTGGATCTGAATTAGCATGCTCGGTTGGCAAATACCATGTTTCACCAGGTACTTTAAAAGTGTAAAACATCCAACATGCAGCCTGCATTTTCTACTATTTTACTTTCACTTGATGTCTGAGAGTTCAGGAAGAGCATGGGTAACACTGTGCCTCCATGAGAGGTTCCTACGTGAGTTTATATCCACAGCTAATTTTGTTAAATGTATGTTTAACTAAAGAAATTGACTTTTGTTTCCATTTGACCAAGGATGGCTTACAGTACCTGTACATCTACATCTTGTGCAATTAATTGAATTAAGGATCAAGTTATTTTGTCAAGCAGATATCATAACAGTAACTCTCAGTTTCTGTTTGTATACAAAACAATTCTTTATTTTGAATTCACCATGGCAGCAGCTGTGATACCAGATGCCTAAATACAGTATTTAGAGGGTAAAACGGCAACAGATACGAGAGGAAGGAAATGGTTTCGCTGTCAGGAAAGCTCTCATTACTGGAGCCAGGCCTCAGGACAGCACAGGATCCACTTAGTAACAACAAACATCAGCATCCGAACATCTTACATGAAGTCAACAAGTACATTCACTCAAATACTGCACCACAAGAGTCAGAATTTGAGTATTTCAGTCATTTAAGGAAGAAAAAATATAGCACATAATTTGCCTAAATCCGTCACTTCTCCCGATAAGAACCAGACTTCAGTGAAGTGAAGCCAACATATATTGGCTGAATCAAAAGCTTTTGTGTCAGTGTTTAAGTCAAATCGTAAACACAACCAATAAAAAGGGATAGAACAAAACAATATAAATATCAGTTTTTCCTTTTTCTTATTTGTGTTGTATAATATTATCATAATATGGTAAGTGTATGCTGTATAACAAAGAGAAATTAGCAAATGCAGTTGATATTGTTACAGTTGCATTACATCAGACACAAAAGTCAGCAGTGATTTCATGAGTTTGACAAAGATTAAGTGAATACTGTATGTATAATAAAGAACATAAGGTTAGCCTGAGTAAAGAAATCATTTTTATTTTTTCTCAAAATGTACATACAACAATCTTCCAAAATGACAAATAACAACATATACAGTATAAATGACAAAAACTAAAAACTAAATATATATTTAACCCTTGGATGCACCAGTGATTGGACCCTACACTCTTCCTTCATCTCCCTCCACAGCCACTCCTATGCTACAGCCTCAGTCACCCAAGGCGTTCCCCAGGGATCAGTACTCGGCCCCCTACTCTTCATCATCTACGTCCTGCTCCTCGGTCAAAACCTCATATTACCACCTCCGCAAATCCGACCCTCTCTTACCTGCCCCGTAGCTGTTAAAAATTTGAATGGCATGATATCAAAAACATGTTTTTTGAGGAATAGCTGGTATATACAATTATACAAAAATGTAATTACAAAGTCACTTCAAGAAAACCACCTCACCGGTTCATTTTTAACCCACTTATGCATCTAAGGGTTAACAAAAATACTCAAACAAGACAATATAAACACCAGTGTGGAACTGAAGTAGAGTGGATTGTACAGCAATGTAAAATTACAGTCATTTGCCACCAGGCATCAAAACAATTATTCTACTTTATTCAAAGTTCGATACATCGTTCTTCATTAGGAGTTGTTAAGAGTAACTTCAAAATGTCGTACTCACACACAAATATTTTCTAGATAAAAAAATTAAGGCAAGGCAAGTTTATTTATATAGCACCTTTCATCACAAGGCAATTCAAAGTGCTTTACAAAAATGAAAGACATTAAGAAAATGGCATTTAAAAACAGTCATTAAAAAGCAAAGATAATAAAATAAACATTAAAAGAAAACACATGGATAAGGCAGTGACTTTCTAAGTGACAGAAAACCTTGAATCTATAAAAGGATATTGAATTTCAGTGCAAACTTGATATTCGGTATTTCTATTCCTGTAGTAGAAACCCAATGTAATGTCACTGCAGCCTGACTATCGCGGCCTCTCCTTCACTAGACGTAGTTGGACTTGGGGCCCATGGGGGGGAGGAGGTGATTGTTGGAGCTCATAGAGCTGGTCGTCTGAGACCGCGAGCATCTTCGACAGCCCAGGAAAGCTCCACCAGCCGCAGTGAGGAGGCCACCAGCCCAGCTGACAAACACAGCATTACCAAACTCAAAGCTGCAGAAGAAAAAAAATGTACACACATTTAGATGTACCAAATGTGTGTGTGTGTGTGTGTGTGTGTGTGTGTGTGTGTGTGTGTGTGTGTGTGTGTGTGTGTGTGTGTGTGTGTGTGTGTGTGTGTGTGTGTGTGTGTGCGTGTGTGTGTGTGTGTGTTGTGTCATACTTAGGCTACTTTCGCATAACATTTCAGACTAAAGACCAGTTCATTGGGGAAGAAGCTTCTAAGAAATTAATGTGGGTCAAAATAATATCCTCAAAAGCTACGTTAGTAAACTTGAGATTGTGTGTGTGTGTGTGTGTGTGTGTGGGTCTGTACCTTTGAAGCGTTTTTGTTTCGTGATAGTTGTCGACAATCTTTTTGACGTACCAGGAAGTCATAATGATTGTCAATACACCTGAACAAAGAAAACACATCATATTGTGAAACAAAGAAGGGTTCATTTATGTTTTTCTTTTTAAAACATTACTTTTAAATATGTTTTTCTTGTATCGAAAAAGTGAGAAAAGTACAATTTGAAAAAGGGTTACCTGTAAACTAGTGTGTTTACTGTATGTTTATGTATTTTTTTTTTTTTAAAGTAAAGGATTAGATATTTTAAAGGACTATTACAAAAGTTATTCACAATTTTATAAAAGTTTTTCTGTTTAAATGTGGGTTGCTGTGTCTTATGTTGTTGCCTGTAACTCTTTATTATTGCTGCCTATTGTGGCCAGAAGAAAACAGAGCTTTTAAATCTCAATGAGGCTTTTTGTTGTTATAAAGGTTAAATAAAATAAGACTTTGATTAGCATATTATATTGAGATATTATCCAGTTGCCACTGCACACACCTGCAATCATGAACATGATTCCTCCGATCATAGCTGTTGTGGATTTGCTCTCAGACTTGCCGTCCATGAAGCGAGTGCACTTCATCCCCACTGTGGAGACCATGAGAGCCACAGTGGAGAGGAAGACGCTGATCAGCATCACCGCCCTGGTAGCCTGGACCTCAACTACAGGAGAAAAACTGGGACTGTTGGAATATAAAAACGTTTCATGTATACTGTCTGTTAGAAATGACCTATATCCCTTCTGTGAGAAATTGCATATCTTTCTGTTACTTCATTCATAATAAATGTGCAGTATTAGTCTGGCTTAAACTGTAGGTTTAACCAACCTACCAACTAAATGAAAACATAATAAAAAATAGGCTGAGATTAACTTAAAACTACAAAATTAAAGATTGGCATAAATGAATTCCTCAACAACAACAAAATGTCTATGAATATAAGACATGCCACAAAGTCAGTAAAGGTCAATCTAAAGAGACTTCTGTCTAATTATAGTAACGTATTATCTCAAGAAGCAGCGTCTGGTTTTCGGAGGAGATGCAGATGTGATAAATACATTTAAAAAAACTCACTTGGCAGCTTCAGGAGGTACTGATGAAATTCACAAGTTGTTCTTTCATTGCCACTGCAAGTCATCCACAAACCCTCAAATATGCGGTGCGTCTTGCCCTGGTACTGCTTCTTCCATTCAACCATCAACGTTGCGCCCACAGTTGCAGCGAGACCGACCAGAGAGAGGAAGAAACCGAGGAGCTGCAGTCCGGAGCTGGCCATCGTACAGCGGAAAGAGTTCAGTTAACAAGTCCGAAAAGTTGTTTGGGAAATATGTACCAGAGAAAAACAAACTACAAGCGAGCAGAAGTCGTTGAAGCCAACAAATGATCTACCTATAAGTGGCTCCTCGCAGACCGTTATTCACGCGCTCTTCTGCAGCCTCTATTTAAAGTGCAAGCCACGTGACGCATGGAACGTCCACTCCACCGAGTAGCATGATACTATTGACTGACTCCATCTGCAGTGGATGATGGGAAGACATTTTCTTAGGAAGTCCTATCAGAAAAAAATAATACATTCCGGTGTATTAAACAAACATATACGGCAGTCTTTCAAATTATTATAATGTGAGTTTACACCTTCTATGTCATGCTTTTTAGTTCATTTGACACAACAAGAGTGAGGACCACATGTCTCACATAGTCAAGGATAACACATTAAAAGGCATATGCAGCAATTCCCAACATTAAAAACAATGTATGGACTTATGGTGGTGGAAGAAGTACTCAGATTCTTAAATTAAGTATATACCACTAAAAAATACTCTTCTACAAGTAAAATTTGAAAATTAGTGTTGGCATTCAAATATACTTAACGTTCCTACATTAAAAGTATTAGTAAAGCAGAATTACATTTTCTCTGATATTATTTAATTTGTGAATTATATGACCCACTACAAGTGTGTGCTGGCATCTACAGAGACTTAACTCTCTGGATTATCTTACATTATGTCTATCTGTTCACAATTCTTAAATAAAATGTAGGGTATTTGTCTAATTTTCCCAGATGTGGCCCATTCTTAGATGTGCCGACAGTGGCTTAAATTCATAACACACTAGGAAAGGGAAACTCTAAAAAGCTTAATAGGTCCCCTTTGAGTAATACTTGCAATGCTGTTGTGTTATCTTGCACATTGTATTGTGACTGAAGAAAAAATACTTTCCAATGGTGTGGGAGAGTGATGGGCTGGCACATAAAGGTGTCATTGGCTTTTTCTATATGGAAGTCCTTACAGTTCGTTTGTTCTTACTAAGTGCAGGATAAGTTTATTGTAAAATGTCAGTATAAACAACAAAAACATCACAGAAAAACAAGAACCAAACTGACTCAAACATCACTGAAAGAGGAGGTCTGTCACCCAAACAAGTGATAGTTAAGACGCCTAATTGACGTTCCTTTCCGCAGCAAATTAGAGCAGCAAGTTTATGTTTCCATGGTTAAAAAGTCTTTATTTTACCCAGACAATTACCAAATGATTTGACCATATTTGGTGAAGTGGATACCAGTTTGTAAACACTGCATTTGTCTGTTAGATTTAATCAGTGTCCACCCTTTCCTGAAAAAAGCCTCCATCAAAACATTGTGCGGCAATTAAAGTCACAGCCCCCATTTGCATTTTCCAGAAGCAAGTCATTATGTATCCCTCCCTTACAGTCACTTGGTTTACTCATCCACTTTCTTTTTTCTTTTTTTAACACCCATTGTTTAATTTCACTTTAAAAAGGTCTGATCAGGTCACACATTAATATGAAGGAATTCCTGCTCTATGTTTGCAGATTACATGGTCAAATTATTATCAAACTCTGCGATCCCTGAATAAATGGAAACAGACTTCTTTTTAGGATCTGTAAGACAGGAAAATATATTGCATGTCTTTCCCTCTTCGACAACATGACGTGATTGTAAATCTGCGATACGTATAATAACTGATTTACATCCTGGGAGGACCTTTTAAGATATTGTACATATAATAAAGATGGTAAAGAGATTTTGGAGTGTATTTTAAGGTCCGATGCTGATCATTCATAATGCATAACAGGTGCTGGTGTGAGTCATCAGAAAAAATGCCTTTTCTTTGTTATTTCATGATTTTATTGTATTTTTTGACAGTTCATCAATCGTGCTTGTGTATTAGTTAGGAAACTCACCTAGGCAGTGGAAGACTACACACAAAAAAGCAAGAAATACCAAATCTTTAATACAATTCACTGCATTTGGAGTGGACAAAGAGGTGATGCACCACTGAAACTGACCGAACCCCTTCCCTTCATATTGTGTGTGCTTCAGTGAGTCTACTGTCAGTGGCTCTACAGAATTATGTGATTTCTTCTCGCACAATTGGATTTCACCACAAACTCCAATTTGTTATCAAATGTCTTATATTACAATATTTACAGATCTGATGCATGCCATCTCTGCAGTCACTTGTTTGTTACAGACTCTTCCTCATTCATGCAATTGTGCTCATAGTTTCAAGGGTAAGGAGATACTGATCCAAAGTCAGTGTTTCACCTATCATTTGCGGGATTTCCGTTTTATTGTACACTTTATCTACGATATTCAGTAATCAAAGAGGGAAGGGGTCACATAGTTGTTGTGGGTGTAGTCTCTATTCTGCTGCATTAAGTATGACACATTGTCACTGTGTGCAACAGCCCAGATTAAACTCAAATTGGTCTGCATAACTATGATCCTGATGCCTGAACAGCGGATGCACAGAATCCCTAAAGACACTTGTGACGCATTTACACTGCAGGCCTCGCTTGGCCTTGCTCGGTTTGGTTAGGCCTTATTAGGCCCAGCTCACTTTAATGCTGGGCTCACATTAGTTTAGGAACTGGGGTAGTTACTATAGTAACGCAGTGTAGGCGGGGCGATCGGCTTTTTTGCGGGCGGAGCGACGCTGCATACAACTGCCGTGACGTCATCTTCAATGCGACACAACTCACAAAACACACAACAACAATGAAGGATGGCCCTGTCTCAGGTCGACTATTTTCATTTCCTCGCTCCTCGGTCTCACCGGAAGTTGATTTGTCTGCGCCATCTTGAGTACCGTCCCATGGCTCTTATTTCTGCCAGAGGACCGAGGATTGAGGAGCGAGGAGCGATAATGGAGGAGCGATAATCGAGGAACCACCAGTCCATCCTCCGATGAAATCCTCAGATACTCGCCCCGCCCCCTTACTCTGTATCGCTCACTGATTGGACGATGCAGTGCATGCACTGATCTCATGCTTCTTGTTCTTGACATGAGAGCAGTACCCCAGCGGAGTGAAGAAAATAAATGAAACTCACGAGAGTCACTCCTCAGTTTAAACTGTGTTTTATTTCAATTCATGTATCATTTAGTTACAAATATGTGATATATCTGAACAACAAAGTGGTAAAAAATCATTTTATTCATTTATTGGAAACATTTTCATGATCGCTTTTTTCGTTTTATATTTTCATTTACTGTCATTTCCATTCAGTCAGTCATTAAGTGCTATTAAAATGTTAATGTGCTACATATCCACACAAACAAACAAAGTATGCAATCCAATGAATGTTAATCTAACTGGGTTTTGATGGATAATATATATATTTTTCTTCACTCAATTATTTTATTTCTATTGTGCACTCTAATCAATATTAATCAAACTATTGTTTCTTTATACATTTTAAGAATGGCGTTTATCTTTTTTGAGAATGAGTTCTTATTTTATTTTATTTATTGGGGTCTACAACAGATGATACAAAAATGTTTGTGTCAGTAAAATGTGTGGCAGGGGTGTTTGTGAAAATAACGGGGACAGAGCTGCTGTCAGACGAACAGCTGTGGGGCGTCATCACATACGGACGTCGCTTCACGTGACGCTCCGGAGGAAAGGACGTCCCATTGCTCTTAAAACTCATTTCCCTGCTTCTCGTGGTTTCCTTGCATCCCTCCATGCTTCCCTGGAGGGAGGGACTAAACACAGGGAAACGACGCAAGTGAGGGAAGCAAGGATTTCATTTAACCGACCTGAGACGGGGCCATTGTGTCCTTGCTTCTTGGTATGTGTTTTTTTCTTCTTAGGTTCACTGTTTTCAAAAATGCTGCAAGCGTCCCATATGCATACACTAGGGATTAAGTCGCGTGAGAATTGTGACGATTCTCTCTGACCAATCAGCAGTCGTCACTAGTTTAGTATATTCCGCCCGGTTGTTGGCCCCACTTGTTGGCCTCGATAGAACCACGATTTAGTCGGGCCAGAAAAAAGGTGAAAAAGTAGCCCCGGGCCAAAACTAGGCCAAGTGGAAGCGCAACCAAAAACGGGCCCCGCACGGCTCGGTGCGCTTAAAGCGAGCTCCGCGCTGCAGTATGAATGCGCCATTGTAGAGTCACAGTCAATCTGCCACTATGAACCCAAGAAAACTGTATTGCAATTTAAGTGTTTACTGTACTGAAACACAACATCCTTATTAATTGGCATTCAACTATTGGAATGGTTGTCATGAAAAGGTAGATAATACTTTAATTGGTCACTGAACTGTAGTAACTTTGCTGTTCCCCTAAAATTCAGTCAAGTGCCTTCATCTTGTAAAAATTTGATTTATTTTAACTTGTTTTAGTTTTAATATCAGCTTAAACTGTATGTTTAAACAAATTCTCAATGTTAGCATGCTAACACGCTAAGCTAAGATGGTTATTATGGTAAACATTGCTCCTGCTTTGCATCAGCATGTTAGCATGGACATTATGAGAATGTTAGCATGCTGACATTAGCATTTAGCTTGCAGGACAGTTTTATATCAGCACAGAGCTGCTACAGTATTAGTCTGTCAGTATTCTGTGATAGTTGCAAACTGATAAAGGATAAACGTTATCCAATGCAAAGGGTATGACGATATACAATTTTTATATTAAAAAAACAAAACAAACACTGTCGGTTAATCTGAAAACCCTGAAAAAACACAAATCCTCAAACCTGCAAAACAAAGAAAGAGGTACAGTAGTAACTCCAATATTTATCCAAATGCAGCAAGCTGATAATGTTTCCTCTAACCGGGTGTGTTTGTGGATAAAAACACGAAAATGTAAAGGTGTCGTTAAAAAGTCACACTGGTTGCTTTTCTAAGGAAACCACAGTCCTTCGAGACCAGTTGTAAACTCATTGTTTTCTATTAAAGCTTTGTGGCCAGTGCCACAAAAGTGACAACAGTTGTTCAGGGTTACAGGATGCATTACTTTTAAAAAAGCAGTAGAAGGATTGTTAAACTGAAGGTTTAGTAAGGTTTGTTTTCCGTACTGAGCTGCGAAAGCTGTTGTTGAGTTGTCTTTCTGAAGTCATCTATTTTTATTATCCTCAATCACATCCTTCAGCATTGACAGGAACAGAAGATCACAAACAAAACACAACTAAAACCGACAAATTCATGGCTGACAATTTGGGAAATGGAGCGTGACTTTTTCCACATTTAAAAAAAAAAAATACTTTCCGCTTTCGGTGATGTGCCCAATCAATCGCACTTGACTTGATTATTCACCGTATGACTCAATGGGTCTAAGCACTTATGACACCTAAAAAAAAAGCAGATATAGCCCTTTTAAAGAGTTCAGTGGTTAGAAAGTAAGGTCAACACAAATCTAGGGTAGAATATTTCATTTCTTAGAAATATCACACCACCACCTGTTACATTTACAGTAAATTAAAGCTATCGTCATAGTTCTCTGTTAAGATTACTTTATGTTGCCAGATTTACCGTTTGACTCCCTACATTTATTTTTGGCAGTTGCTAAGCATGCTTTCCTGCAAGTAATGAGCGATGCTTGCCATCATCACACAAAAGAAGGAAGCCGAAATCTGGGAGAAGTTACAGTGTAATCTCTGTTCTGGGAATAGCAGTGAGGCATTGTTAATTGCACCCGAAAATGTTTTTTTTCTTGCCTTGCCTTGCCTTCAGAGGAAAGGACGAAATCGAAAGTATGTTAAAAGACATTAGCTTTTTTTTAGTATGTACGTCGCTTTGGATAAAAGCGTCTAACAAGCACTGTAATGTAATCTAATTAGCCTTCCTATTATGTCTGTAGAACGTGACCAAAATAAACAAATGTTCTCAAACAGCAGCAGTGAACGGATGGTTACAACTTTATAAGTAAGTCAACAAGTATTTCAAATAATAATTAAGAAAAACCCATGTAACAAAAAACACCAAAACACAATTTCACATGTTGGAAAGTATTGGTGGAGGTCAAGGTGAGGATGCATCCTATGGTGGAAAACATGAGAAAGACGCCATCTCGTGGCTCCTCTTAGCAACACCAATGAGATGGGACACCTGTTACAAGATGACTTCAGTGTTACACTCATAGTTAGTAGTTTTTTGAGACCCGGGCAAAAGCGTAATGTCAAAACACAAAAATACTTTGACTAGGTCTAACACGACTATACTATAACAATACAAGCATTTCAATTGTATTGATAGAGGACCTTGGGGTTTTCATCTTTGTAGTTAAACGTTTGGATCCCAGTCATTTCTTTACACCTATATTCTTCAACACACATAGCATATGCTTTTATGACATATACAATACTTGTACTACAATACTTTTTATTGTTGATGAATGAATCTGTTAACAAGGGATTCAAATAGGAACAATAAGCAAGGCTCTGACTGTAACTGTTACCTTTGAATGTTAAATAGAAAGTTCTTTTAGATACTGTATTTTATAATTTTCACTGTCACATTGTTATAATGTGAGTTAACAAATGTCACAATTGTTTTTTTATAGAGCTGGAGACTGACTGCTAGAGAGCCTTGCCCAAAAAAGAGGTTGCAATTGTCAGACAGGGGTGTAACTCATAACATTAATAATGGCAGCAGTCCAAAAGGTGTTTCAATGCCAGAGAGCTCTTAAAGCATTTACAGTACAAATGTTATTTTCCTGTAAGGAATGTGTGTTTGGTTTGTACAAATACAAATGAGGCAAGTACTGAGAGTATACTGTAAATTAACCATAGGCATAAGCTGAAGATGGGTTTGCCTCTTGCTGTGGACTTTTTTTTCCGATGTGTTTTTTGCATTCTTGTTGGTGGGGATTTTAGTCACTCAGTGCAGGCATTCATAGTGTGTTACCAGAAAACTACTAAAAAAACAAACTCACCAGAAAGTAGGCCATCTTCTTTTCTACATTTATGGCAGGAGTACTTATGTTAGGCAAATCAAAAGCCTGAGTATTCATGATTAATTTTGACACACAGACATTAAGTTCTATGGTTCTATGCAGCATGTAAAATCAAAGATGGAGCCGGTTCTTCTTCTGTTCCACCTGAGGAGCCGCTCAGTGCTGCTCCTAGTGGATGGAAGAGAGACTTCCTGTATTGTCAGTAGTTTTGCCACAAAGGTCATCTAAGTTCGGAAAGCAAGGCCTCTGAGCTCTGAACACACAAGTATTTGTACAGTATGTTTCCCACTGAACACGAGGGTTAGGGGCTGTGGTCCTCATTATTTATTGGTACTCTTACAAATGAATAACATGATATTTTCCAAGTCTTCCAAAAGAGAGTTGTAACTAACCTGTGAGCTACAATAAAGTTTTTAAGCAAGGACCCAGATTGTGTTTTCCCAACTTTTTTCGCATCATGCAGATATTTTGATTTGTAGTAGTAGGAAAAGCCCCGATGTGACTTATAACATTAACATAGGCTATGTTTTAATCAAATGCGAATGAGCCATCCATCACACACAGCCCTGAAACTGAAGCAGCTAAATTTTTGCGAAACATACTTTATTTATTTATTTGCACCTCTGTTTCTTTGTCTAAGTGTCAAAGTGTAGATGACTGAAAGACAAGTAAACGTTTTGAAATGTCCTTCCTGTATCATTTCTTTATCTTTAAAAAAACAAACCAGCCAACCATGAAGTTATATTTTAATTCTTATATTGACCTTTTTGGGTTTTATAATACTTTTAAAACTGTTCCAATGGATCGATATCCTAAAATGATTTCAGTCGTAATGGATCCTTTTGTGCAAGATAAGCACTTGAGGATTAACTTGGCATGCATACAAGGGTGACTCCCTGCATGAAGGGCCTTGGTTCAGCCATAAACCAGTCCGATGTCATTCCTGCATCAGGCACAGCACGGAGCCTGGGGCCCAACCGCCTGCTCCATTTTTACACCTAATCCTGAGAATATTTCCCTTTGTCGATATGGCAGCCTTCAACAGCTGTCACTTTTCTACGGCTATATTTCAACCTTAGTCAAAATGTCACAGACACTCAAGGGCTGCTAGACTGCCATTCATAACTTTAATAAATTCATACAGGAAGTTAAGAACCATTTAAAAAGTGAATAGATGAGATTAGCATATGAGCACAAATATGAGTGCT
The DNA here is from genome assembly GCF_949606895.1 of Notothenia rossii. NCBI lineage: Eukaryota > Metazoa > Chordata > Actinopteri > Perciformes > Nototheniidae > Notothenia > Notothenia rossii. The sequence continues at coordinate 84,110,145 of NC_136912.1, read as the reverse complement.
ATACCTCTCTCGTTAGTTTTGATACATCAGGGCTACCTACATTTGAATTCAGATATCAGTTATCTGAATTTACAATTTATTTAGGAAAAGAGGCAGCTCTACTGATGCAATCCTTTCTGTGTAGGATTAACAGACAGACCGACAGACCGACAGACAGACAGACAGACAGACAGACTGACAGACTGACAGACGAGATCACAACAACTCAACTCACCAACAAAAGTTACAAAAATAGGTTTACAATGACTAGGCCTATATATTTATTGAGAGTATGGAGATGTGCAGAATCATTATGCAAGGTTAATGAATGAACAAAACTAGTGGATCAACTTTTTTTTCAAAAGTTTTTGATTAAGTGATCAGTTAAAAAAAGAAATAAAATAAAATGTTGTGTTCACTTAATTGAACTGTTCTTGTTTCCTTGAGTTGTATTTTGATCTGTAACTGGGGTAATGATTCCCTCCCATGAAAATGAGGCAGACCTTAGTGGAGGGTTGGATCAGTTGAGTGTCTGACAAATAGTTATCTGACTCCCTCCACCGGTTTTTCCTGAAGATGCGCCCTAGGCTTCATCAGGCCGAGAGAGAGACAGAGAGAGAGAGACAGAGAGAGAAAATACATGAAAGTCATAGGATTAAAACTACGTTTAAAAAAAAAAAAGTGATATCAAATAGTGAAGCTGAAACACTTGCTTTTTCCCCCTCTTTATATATGAGTTACGTTTTGATAGACACTTGACCAGGATAGACAGAAAACTCCCTCTCTCACCCCCTCTCCCTCCGTCCCTCCCTCTCGCTAATAAGTGGGTGCGTCTTCGTGTCTTAACACGGCACGCTGCTGTTGACAGACAGCTACACTCACCTTGTTACCTGCCAGGTGAGACACGGAAAAGACATTCAGTCCTCAGAATGAATTCCACCCTCGCGCTGAATAAAGCAGCTCGTTCATTAGTCTCGTGCTACCTGAGTGAATGGAAGACAGGTGAGTTCAATTACCTGTGAAAATGCGTTATTCTGTTATGCATCAGTCACCGTGTTGTGTGCACTTTTCGGCGCAAACACCTGTTGCGGCGGTGCAGATTGGCACTCAGTGATGCGTCAAATGATTCATATCAATCGAGTTTGAGCGAAGTATTGTGAATGTTTTTGCTTGCAGTTGTGCGTGTAATTTTGCCTATTTTGTGATGCAGCCTGTCGGAGAGAACACGCTCAAACGTGTAGCCTTACTTATGACGCACAACTTGATATCGTTAAACATAACTTTTGTTTTTCTTCGCAGGGTTTTGCAGTATTTGTGTTATCCGCACAGCTGGAAACTTTGCCTGGGTATTTATGTGCTCAAAAATTTCAGTCATTGTTTCTGGTCGTGTGTGTAAAGCAGGCTACATCAATGCCAACTAAAGCTGACACAATGGAGTTGTGGATGATTTGTTAACTGTTTGATCCACAGCCGTTTTCAGGTTGAGGTGGAAAATCTACTTTGGTAAAGTAAAACTGAAATGGAGGCCAGCCTGAAACACTGCTGAGCTAAACTGTCTGGACAGCATAGCCTAAATGTTGCATCATGACTGTAGAATTGTACAATATCTAGAGTTGTATGGATATTCTAGTTAAACAATTTATAATCTTCATTTTTAACACAGCTGACATCTGACTAGGAGTGGGACAGGTTACTTGTCTGATCTGAAAACCCTTTAATCTATACAGCAGCCACTTTTCTGGTTGTGGAGGTGTAGCTCCAGTAGTTTGGTTGTGACATCTCTCTCTGAGGGCATGGCCGCGGTGTTACCACATGCAAGCAGACATCAGTATGTCAGGTATGTTGGTGAACCAGATCCACTCAGCCTTTTCTCAGATGAAGGGTGTGACTGTACTTTCCTGGAGATTGGCATGGTTTATTAAAAATGCTGACAATAAAAGACTACCTGAGAGAATTATTGTACACTAAATCCACTGAGCACATGATAGATGAGTCACAAGTAAAGAGATGAAAGAAAATGTCCTGGATCAAAGTATTTGTTTTTTGTCGATTAAAAGAAAATGATTGCATGTTGGCTTGTATTAAATGTACATTTGTGTATCTGTTACAACAGAAATAAACATGACAAATAAATGCTTGGAAAGCACTTAATACTGTATACAGAGTTTTCATGTCTCACTAATCTTTTAGCTATATGGTGTAACATTTGTATGCATAACAGCTGGGGTCAACAGGTCTCTTCAAACTGGGATCCCTTTTTTGGTATTGCTGAGATGCAAACCTAACTTGTGTGAATATTGACCAGCATTACCTGCATTAACACTGGTAACCGGTGAGTCAGATGGGTGTGACACAAATCTAGAATTATTTAATTAATGTTGAGGTATTTTTTAAATTTGGAATGTAGATTTGTTCAGGGTAAAATGCATCAGTGCGAGGAGGGAGAGTTCAAATGAAGAGAATATTAAAACATCTTTTTGCTGTTGTGGGCAGTTTGTCTATCGTTTTACCGGTAGTGTCTTGTGGTTAGAGGACATTCTGGAAATTAAAGTATGGATATAAATGACTTAAAGAAACTTCTTGAGGGTGAATTAAAGCATAAACCTGTTTTACTGGTAAAATTACTGTGTTTTGTATTAGTGACCAAAATGACTTAATGAAAAGAGTCAAATGCACAAACGGTGGAAATGCTGAAATTTATTACATTTTGAGATGCTATAGGTAAAATCAACTTCATTTGTTTTACTTTAAAAATCTGTTACAGCAAATGCCAACACATTATGTGCTGATTCATGATTGGTAGATTGCATACAAGCCCTGGATTAAAGAAAAATATGTATGTAGCACTTTGTTGACAGCTCTATTCCAAAATAATGTCTGATGCGCAATATCCACAAGTTCACTACGACTCCAATCAGATATCATTTGTGTTGTTTCAATTGGCCACAAGGTGGTGCTCCCACCAAATACTAAATAAGGAGTCCCACCTCGGTAGGTGTGGTTTCTCTGCTACAACCACAACTCTACGTTTTTCCCATTTTCAAGTCCCTGAAAAATTACAAACATATGGCACGAATCTCATTATTTCAAGAGCAACTAGCACATATCATATTTCAACAACACCTGCTTGTTTGTCCTTGGCAATACAAACATCTTACACTTTCTCTGAACAGGGAGGAATCATTTTTGAAAGAAGACATTTTAATACAACAAGAGGACTTGGAGACAGCACTAAATGTTGGAAAGACAGAATCACAAACGTTTCGGTAAACTCAAAAGCATGAATGTGCTTTTTACTTTTCTTAACATCCTTATTATTCAATATGAACAGAAAATAATGGATCCCAGAGTAATAAAAACACTAAAATAGGTCCCTTTGAGCAGTTATATCTATTTAAACTGATCCTCTGGCCGATTTCCCTCCATCCAGATGCACTTCCACTTTGGGAATGTTTGTTTTTCTACCAGCAGGAAATGAAGGCTGCCTTTGAGCTTAAGACAAAGAAACAGATTGAAGTTACTGCGGGAAAGCTTTGGGGAATGGAAATGAAAGAAACAAAATAATCGGAAAAACCAACAAAACAGTGGTAAAAAAATTAAATAAAAAAGGGTCCCTTTATTAAAAAAAAGAAAGAAACGTTGGACACACAATCAAGGGACTAATGAGAGAATCTTGTATTTTTCACTCTAGGGAACATAATTTGGTGGCACAATTAAAAAAGAAACAAAAATATGATATTTACTTTGAAATAAAAGAGCGTATATTCAATCCCACAACAAGTGCGTATAAGCACAAGCATGAATTCAGCTTTGACACAGACAAGCAATGTACATGCATTTCATTTGGGTACTGGTTCTTTTATGGGCCAGTTTTGGTTTGCGAATGACAAGCTGATAAGAAATAATGGCAGGAAAGTGATATATTTCACAGCAGCATATGAGCTAAGATATTTTGTTCATTCACAAAGAGAGAGATATTATTGGCTTTTTGTGGCTTTAACAATAAAGAGGGAGCCAGATAACTTGGTATAGAGCTGAAATGCATGTACACAGTTGTACACTTTCAGTAAGCATGCACATAGAAACAGTGAGTCATACAAAGAATATCATCCATCCACAGTTTTAAGGGTGATGGGGCTTAAACAGTGCCCCTCACAAGCAGAAGAAGAAGACAGCCTACAGCCAATTAAAAGTCCATGGATCATCACAAAGCTCCACCTCCTCTGCACTGGAACAAGGCGGTAAAACATGTCGAAGCAAAACTACCAGCATCTCGATAAAGGCTTATTTTTGAATAACAGGAGTGGTACGCTGTGTGGCACATGGAGAGGGCCTGTAGCCTCGTAGCACAGCATGATAAGACAACAGAACTGCAGCATGAGGTATAAAGCAGCTGCCATGTTGGTATGTAAGACACTAGCAGCCGCGTTGGACCAGGCAGGCACGTCCATGAGAGGAATTTGGAGATTGCACGGTCATATCCAGCAGAGGCATTGAGCCCTTGTGATGACAGGAGCATCAGCACATGTTGACCACAGAAGGGGAGGAGCCTCTACTTTTTGACAGCTAAGAATAAGGGGGAGTTTGTGTCACAAGGCTTTTGGCTTGTCTGGATGTTGAGTCAGTTAAAATAAATAATAACACAATTGATAAATAAAAAAAGGGACAGATAAGTGTAGTTGCATCACTCAGAGACCCACTTACCTAACTCCGGGCCAACTTTGGAGGGTATTTAAAAAAAAAGAAGAAGATAATCCCATTGCCGACAAGCTTTTGGTCGACAGAGAGTAAAACAAAAAGATAAATAAAAAATAAAGGACGAAGGAGGACTGACAGTATGTCTGGACAGGGTAGAGAGCCGGAGTCACCGCTTGTAATAGGCACCTGTCAGAGAGGGAGGACAGACAGATCTATCAGCACCACTGACACGTCACGCTGCATCCAAGTGTTTCTGCACTGCAACTTTCAGACATCAGTTCGTCTTCTCTGAGATCCGGAACGTTCTTCTGCTTTTGGTTTCTTCACATAACTCTTATATTTAAACCAGTTTATGTTTCAAGGAAAAATATAACTTCCGGGGGCGTGTGCGTGGAGCTAAAGGTTCACACTTTAAGCAGCAGCATCTCCTATTTGTATCCTCTCCCCCCTATATTCCCCGTTAGCTCTTAACTGTCAACTCGTAGAGAAAGGAAACTTTGATATTTTCTTCCTGGGTGCCAAAAACAGCACTGTAAAAACAAGCATTCCCTGGTTAGGACTTGATCATGTATTTGTTCATTGAAGCAGAGCTAGGGACAAGTCAATTGAAAGAAAAGTAGTCAAAAGCTAAAAAGCTTCAGTGGACAAAAGTCACATGCTTTATTTACGTCATTTATTCCCTTGCACTCTGTCGCATTTTGCTTTCATCGATTCACCAACTTTTCTAACTCAGCTAAGCATAAAAACCTTTTAGCAATATTGGAAGATTTTTCATTATGGGAAGGTGTGTGAGTTGAGAACATTTATTGTCTTAATTGTTATTTTAGCAAATTCAACACTACTTTCTACAGTAGTAGGGATTGGATTATGTGCAGTCAGGACAGTCCACCATTCTTGAAGCAAAAATACAATCCCTTGAAGGTTTAAAAGGATAAACTTTAGTAAAATACTAAGCTGTAATGTTAGCATACCTCTGATATGAGCCTCGGGTCTGGTGGGAGCGCGGGGGGGGGCATGGTCCGAGTAGCCGTAGCCAGCATTCACGTTCTCATAGTCCTGTCCACGAGGCTGGGGAGGCCTGAGACAGACGGAGAAAAACAGAGACAGAACATTAATAAGATAATTGTGTTTCTTGACTGACTGGAAATAATTGGTGTCAAGAGAAATGAGTCTGTACCTGGAGGGCTTGTTGTGGTGCCTCTGCCGCTGGTGTTCTTGCTCGTCTCGTGTTCTGGGCCGGACCACTTCCTCCGAGCTGGGCTGGAAACCAACACAAATTATGGTTTCTTAAAATTATGGTTCCAGTACCGCAGTGGAAACAAAAATCGTTTTCTAAAACTGCAAAAATATTTCACCCAAAAGCAAATGTTTTAAAATGAGCTTGGTTAGAGCAAATTACCCGGTAGTCTCCCTCTGGTCGCCCCCTTTCATATGCCATCTTCTCCTGGGCATACCTCTCCCTGTCTTTATCCTTCTCCTGCTCTTTCTCCCGATCTCGGTTCTTCCTGTACTCCTTCTTCTCTTGTTCCATTAACAGTCGGGCGATTTCCTGCCAGATACATCAGACATATCCAATTCAACTGGATAATTAACACAGAACAAACCTCCACATCCTCGTGCATTTCATGTGTGGGCAATGCATTGATTTTTATACACAGCCATTTAATATATAATAATAAAATGCCACAGTACAGTAGGACATCACATTACTTTACATAACCTAGGGCCAGAAACAATCTGGTTGAGAAAAGGCCTCGTAGACTCAAGTTGATATGACAATGAAGCTGATTCAATTGGCTCAGCTCAGGAAATGAAAGGATATATATAAAAAAAAGAGGACGGACAGCATAAGAACAGTTTCCAGACTCACCTCGTCCTGCGCCACTTGAGCTGAACGCACATGCATCTTGCTGGCCTGAAACCAGAGAACAATCAAAAAGTCAGCGAGTGGAACGCATTGTTCCAACAGAGGAAACGGCCGAGATTGAGGCCTTTCAGTTTGTTTTTTCAGGCTTCAGTCGTTTACATCACATAGTGTACATGTATGTATGTATGTATGTATGTATGTATGTATGTATGTATGTATGTATGTATGTCATAATGTGCCATTCTGGTGCTTCTTTCCTACAGTATTTGCTCCAGATATTAAAGCTGGGTTGTTTAAGCATGCTAAATAAAAAGTGAACTGAGCACACCATTTTGACAATCTAAGCCGTTTTCCATGCCAAAGACCCTCAAAGCTACCTATTATTCCCACCAGTCAACAAGTATGAAGAAGTGATATCGTATTAGTTAGATCATTATTTTGATGCCAGCCTTCATTTGATAATGGATTTATATTGTAGATCTAAAATCAGCTGGCTGTTGGTACTAGGTTTAAGTGCTTGAGGTTGTTAAGTAATGACCAGCTATTGATGTGTGCACTTTTAAAATGCACAACTCTGGGATCTTTTAGCAGATCATAGCATCCTTACAGGTGGAAGAGTTGTTGAACATGTTGTGTGAATTACATTTTTCTAGTCTACAGTAGTTTTAACGGTTGAATCTTTTTTTTTATTTTTCATAAAACTTATTTAGAATAAGATTTGGTGAAGGGGGTTTTATATTTATTTTAACTTCATCTTTTAGATACAGAAAACATATCTAACACTTTTTCAGGTTCCCTTCCTCACCTTGATCTCCTCCTCTTGCAGTTTCCTGGCCACCTCCATGTCCTTCAGCTCCTGCTCACGGATATCGAGCTTCGTTAACCCCTTGGTGGCCTCGGTCACTCCGAACTCTTCTCCAACCACTGCTCCGCTCCCTCGGTGCACAATACGACCTGTGGAGGTCGGCAAGTAAGGTTAACAATAGATACAATGATTCTTTCCATCTTCAAATAATCAGCATATTTTATATTTTAATTATTTAGACTTCTAATACATTTTTATCCTGATTGTTTTTTGGACATTTTTCTAAAAGGTAGAGTAGGTAAGAATGGAGAAACCAGCTCGAGTGCGCTAGAATTTGAAAGTACGAAGTCGAAATAAATCTGCTTCTTCCTTCAGACTTCCTGACAGAGCCCCTCCTCCAACACACACAAACACGCACATGACCAATGAGGGCACGAGATAAGTGTGTGCACAGATGGAAGGCTGACAGGGAGGTAGGCCATCCAGTTACTTTAGCCGGGCTGGCAAAAATAATTAGTCGTGCTTTTTACAGTACTACGGCTTCAGCATATGACATTTTTTTATGTATTTATTGTCAAAGCATTTCATGTATTCATTTCTATCGGGATGTTAAGAGCATTCCATGGAATATAACAAAAAGTGTTTCTGAAGTGAGTTACCTACCCCACCTTTTAGTAATGACAAATTGAATTATTCAATTCATGAAAATGATTTTCTGACTGATCGAGTAATTCAATCATAGCTGTATTAAAGTGGTGAGGCACCGCAAAGGGCTGCAGGGCGTCTCTGCTGGTGTCAGTGTGTTTGATTAAAGGTTTTTACAACTTTTGGGATAATACAACCAGCTCAGCAGCCCTGAAACCCTTTGAGAAAACCAGATTTGAGGTCATCAAAAATAAATTAACTAATCTACGACAAAATCACAACACACGAAATATCAGTGTAATCATTTCATTGCTCACGGCAACAACCCAGCACACGTTACAAGAATGAAAAAAAACCCACAGCAGCACGACAACAAATCATTTCAAACCATCATTTGAATCACATCAGTCTTCAGAAGTGACTGGTGGTCCGCATGAGAAGGGAGGAAATCAGTGTCTTTGTTAGCGATTGCAAAGTTAGATGAACCCACCACCTGAAAGCAAGAAGCCGCACACCACACAAACTCCCCCCCAGAGCCCAAGGGGGGGGGGGGGGACGGTACCTGTCTCTCCGTTGGAGCGAGAATTACTGCCAGGACCCCCGCCCTCCAACTCCAGATCATCAAACACATCTTCGGGGCCGGAGTGGACACGCAGCCGGACCCCGGCCCTCCTCTCCCTCTCTTCCACTTCCTCCTCCCATGACGCCTTGCCCTCCCTCGGCCGGTCCCTGCTGTGCCCCGGATCCTCTTCGAATCCTCTCTCCCTGCTCATTGTTCTTACTCGTTGTCTGTCTTTGTCTTTCTGTCTCGGCCTGTCTCTCTCTCTCTGTCTTTCATCCTCTCTTCCTCCTGCTCTCGCCCCCCTGGGGTCCTGCTCTCTCCTCTGATCTTTCACCATGTGTCTCTCCAAGTCCAGGTCTCTGCCCCTGTCTCGGTCATGCTGCCTGTCTTTTTTTCTGTCTCTCTCTATGGTGCTCTGTGGTGGAGGTGGTCTACCCGGTTTCTCCTTCCTCCTGACCACTGTGTCGTCCCCCACTTCTCCCCTGGCTCTTCCAGTTTCTGTGGGCTCATACTCTGGGTACTTGTCCCCATGCTTGCCTTTAGAGGGCAGCAGGTGCTCTGGGTAGGGGTCTGCTTGCCTGCTCCGCCCTCCTTCGGCCACTAGGGGATGCTCGGGGTATCGGGAGCGGCTGTGGGGTGCCGCTGGGTCCTGTCTTGGGTACCTGCTCCTTTTGGGCTGCGTTGAGCTATATTCAGGAGAGTAATCACGATGTGAGCTCAATGGAGCATAAGCATCATGTCGGCCTGGGGAACTGGATTTGTGACGCCGGTGTTTGTCGGGGTCAGGGTGTCGTCTGGCAGCTGAGCGGAGAGGGGCGGCGAGGATAGAATGATGAGGATGGTTGATGAGAACATAGAAAACGTAAACAAAAAACACAGGACTGATGTAAGCTAAGATGGTTAGTACTGTAAGTTAGACATAACCCCTGTGAGGACATTCATGGAAACACAAAGTACATGCTGTGGATGTTAAGAGTGGAGGAAGAGGCTGCTCCCAGAAAGTCCAGAGATGTGGTCATTACCCTGGGATTAAACAGCGTCAGAGTTTAAAGTGTTTGGAGCTTTAAATAAAGACAGGTAATATTCATGCAATTTTTTCATGAAGAATAAAAAAAGCTCCAAATACTTCAGACTTATAAACAAACAACATGTGAAGTAACAGCCCTCATGTTAAGCTCTTCAGTGTGGTTGAAAAAGACGGCAATTGCAGTGGGCAATCTGAAACACCTGCAAGTCCAAAATGGCATTGTGGTACAACCTTAATACATTTTGAACAACAAACCTAACAAGGCAATTATTCTAATGAATTCCCACGCTTACTGCTCAGAGTAATCACAGTGAGCGGGTCAGAAGCACAGCGTGTCTCTCTCTCTCTCTCTGTCTGTAGGTGGGGTGTGTCTAAAACGATAATATACACACACCTTTGCTTGCCTGTAAAGAAACTGATTCTTAAATAGTTTTGTATGAATAAATAAAGAGTTAGATTATTATTATATAAATAGTTGACTGTATATTTTTCTCTGATGTGTATAAACATACAACTGAGTTTAGAAAAAGCCTACAGCTTTGTCAAAACAGAATCCCAATTGGTGCATGTAAATAAATTGTGCAAGATTGAATTAAAAAGGTAAAACCGAAAAACAAATGCTCATCTCTTACGAAAAACTTAGAGCTGGGTAAAGCAGCAGAGGCCAGTCAGCTCAATGGAATTCAGGTTATCTAACCGACTGCTTTGCCTCCCATCAACAAGGCTTGGTTGATTTTCAAAAAAAAAAGGTTGAAAAAAGAAGGCAGGTACAAAACGGCCTGACTGGTAAACACATACACCAAAAGAGCAAGTCTAAGTGCTTGCTCTCTTCTAAATAACCTCTCTCTTCCTTCCAATTGTTACGAGTCAAGCTGAGACAGATCTGCCCCCCCGCTGGTTTGTGTGCAACTGTAATCCACTGGATTAAGACAGCTAGCAGGCGGTCGGTTCCTGAGAGGAGCAGCCAATTACATGACCGGATGAAACGCAACATGATCTGGTGTGAATGTGTGTGTGTGTGTGTGTGTGTGTGTGTGTGTGTGTGTGTGTGTGTGTGTGTGTGTGTGTGTGTGTGTGTGTGTGTGTGTGTGTGTGTGTGTGTGTGTGTGTGTGTGTGTGTGTGTGTGTGTGTGTGTGTGTGTGTGTGTGTGTGTGTGTGTGTATGAGCATAGAGGGAGGGGATTTTAAATTAAACTGTCACAAGCACAAGATGGTTCAATTGCTCAGAGATTTGGTCTAAAACTGAAACACCTCTGTGCACAGTGACACTCTCATACCCTTCATAAATGTGTCTGGTTACTCACTGTGACTTGTGCAGTGTTAGATGCAGGCCAGGGTCAACAAGGCAGCTGAATCATTGTTCCACTGTGTGTACATTCACACCGCTACAGTTGTATGCACACACGCACGAAACGGGCACATTTGAGGTGAGGGCTTATTTAACCAAAGAGAGTGAACCTGGCAGAGGCACAAATATTCCAGTATAAATAGAGCGGGGCAGATTGGCTCAGTCAGCAAGCACAGGCTGGGACTCCATTAAGCACCTGCCAAATGTGACAGCTTTACAGAGAGGGAGAACACCTGGGCAGCTGATGAGATTCAGACACAGCAGGACAGACGGACGGACAGCTGAGGACATTTGCTCAAGTCAACACAGTGGATACACGGTGAGGTGCTGTAGTATCTAAACCAGGCATCTATAAACAGATGTTGACTACTCTCTGTCGCGGTCCTGTTTTGCATCCACTGTTTAACTTCCCTATTCACAGCTAAGGAGTGAAAAACTAAAAGTCCTATTATGAGCAGACAAAACTATTCCTAAGAGTCAGAACACCAGAACATAAGGACCAATAGCCCTCACCTCAGTGATTAGGAAATCACTAGGAAGAATTCTGCTCCGATTTCTTATCAGTACAACACAAGACAAACTGGATCCATACCAATTTGCCTATAAACAAGGGTGCGGTACGGAAGATGCTGTGGCCACTCTGGTTCACATCATCACTAAACATTTAGATAAACGCAACACCTATGCAAGAGCCCTCTTCCTAGACTTCTCATCAGCATTCAACACAATACAAGCAGACATCTTGGTGTCAAAAATTGCCAAAATGGAAGTAAATCCATACCTGATTTACTGGCATGCTGCTTTCCTCACTAGTAGAGAGCAACTCGTGAAGGTTAACAAAACCCTGTGTGACGAAGGTAACTTCCTCACTGTGCATACATTTGTATACAATTTTATACTATTGATTGATGTAGTGTTTATTGTATTTTATGTTTTAAATGTGTTCCCCTTTCCCCATGTCTGTCGCAGTTGATTGTGTGCACCTGGTGCCCTGTGTTGTCTCCTCCCCCCACCTGTGTCTAATTGCTCCCCCCTCACCTGTGTCCTGTTGGGTTGTGCATTTAGGCTCTGGGGTTTTTCTGTTTGAAAGAGTGTGTGTGAGATCATTGTGGCTGGTGACTGTGCTCACAGCAACAACAGGATTGAGGCTGTGTGTCATGTGTTCGTGATGTAATAAATGCCCACACTGGGTTGTATTTTGGACGTTCTGCCTCTGCCTCGTTGCTTGCTTGGTTGGTCGGGCCGCTCAATTGTCAGCTTCACACCCTTTCATCTGCCATCACAACCAATGTAGGGGCCCCCCAGGGCTGCGTGAGTTCAGCTGTGCTCTTTACTCTCTACACTGATGACTGTCGTACCAACACACCAAATCAAGTCATCATGAAGTACTCTGATGATACTGCAATAATATGTCTGCTCAGTAACACAGACGACCCTGAGCTGCACCAACAGGCTGTACATCAGGTGGTGGAGTGGACTGATAGCAATGCTCTGGAGATCAACACCAAGAAAACTGAGGAAATCATTTTTGGCCCACCATCTGACTCCCATAAAGTCCCCATTGTCATCCATACAGATGAAATCAAGCAGGGAGCTTCATACAAATATTTGGGTGTAATGATTGACCATCTGCTGTCATGGAAGGATCACATTGAATATCTGTGCAAAAGGAAGACAAAGAATTTATTTTCTCTGCCGTCTTAGGTCTTTTGGGGCGAGCAGAGAAATATTTTCTTCTGTTGTTCTTTACATCTGTGATCATGTCTATTCTGCAGTACTGCAATACTACCTGGTACAAATGTTTGTCAGCAGCTTTAAAATCAAAACTGCTCCACCTGTTAAAAATCTGCTCAAAGATTGTTGGTCAACCCTGTCAGAGACTCTATGACTCAGCCTATCAACCTAGTGAGGCTGTCCAACAACATCCTCTATGACCCAAACCATGTTCTGAACAGTGAATATGAACTGCTACCATCCAATCAGAGATACAGGGTCCCACCATTCAATAAAGTCAGACTGAAGCACTCCTTCGTGCATCAGTCAATCCTCACAGTAAACACAGAGCTGATCCCAGATCAGATGCACGCTGAAGGCTCTTTGAGCAGCTTTTCTCTCACTGATTGTGCTGTTATGTTAAATGTTTGTTGTTTGTGTTTCATGTATTGTGTCTGGATACTTGTCTGTTGATGTTGGACATGGAGCTGCTGTGACTCAAGTCAAATTTCAGGGTTGATCTGACAAATAAAGTATTATCGTATCGTATCGTATCAGTGCACTTGCAGAGAAAGTGGAATACTATATAGTTGTGTGTATTCATTGCAGAGAATAGAAAGTTGTTTGGATCAGAAAAACACAAAGCAGAGGAAGTGGAAACAGTTTGTTTTTTTGTGTTATGCTAAATGTAAACAAAATCCCAGTAAAGGGTTCAGGCAGACAATGAGCCAGATTAGATCCACAGGCTGACAACACTGCAGCTAAAGAGCTAACTTTCATGAGCTTATATGAAATAACTTTCCCTCCTATACTCACGATCAAACATTAGCCTCAAAATAACTGCATTCAGACCTTAGCCAAACTGCTGTCAGATTGCGGCGACATATCAGCGGCAGCAACCGTTTTAATGCTGAACCTCCTTTATGCTTTAACATCCTGCTCCTGCATTGAACCCAGATTGTAGGTCAATCCTCAGGGTTACTTAACAGGGAAATCAAAAAGAATTAGAAGCATTTTAATTAGCTGCTGTTTTTCTTTCGGTAAAAAAAGTACAGACAATACAAAAGGATGAATCACGCAGAGGGATGACGTGTGAATGAAAACACTCGAAACAGATGTGTGACATTTAAATGCTCTCCAATGTTAAAGAAGGAGGACAGATACAATGTGTGGGTATGCATCATTAGATGGTACATCCTAATGTTTTTCCTCATACAATCATTACCCACAGATTCATTTGATATCTGAGCTTCAATCTGTCTTCAAAGCAAATTCAAGCAGCATCATAAAACTGGAGCACTGTTAAAAGCCTTAACAGCAGTGTTTCCTTTTGAATGGGAGCGAAAAAGAATTCTCTGTAGGAACATATAATCCTGCCTTCAAGGTTCATTATGAGCTCATAAATGTATTCCAAAATCTTTGCTTCGAGCGTGCCACAGTCTCCAGCTCTGTGGAGCATCAAAGGCAAACCATTACCCATCCTGACCTGGAAAGAAAAGTGAATTGCCAGAGGCGGAGGTACATCTTCTCTCAGGTCCTTAAAACAGGCGACGCAGGAACAGCCACATAATAAGCTTGAGTCAGTGATTCTCTGCCTACCTCCATGATCCTCAAAGTACTCCTCCTCAAGGTTTGATTCCATCTGCTTCTGTCTCCTCCTTTCCTCTTTCATCTCCTTCTCCTGCAGCTTACGAGCTATGGCCTACAAACAAACAAACAAAGCCACAGTAAACGAGACGCCCCACGTGAATATGAAACTCCATGTTTGGGCTGAGCTGTAACAAATATGTCACTTTGTTTTGGGTAGTAGTCTTTGAAGTCAGAGTAGCTTCAAGCATAATGGTTTACAGTGGTGAGGTGATGTTTGTGCCATAATCAGTCCAAAATACTGACATTTGAACAGAACTATGAAGCAATGGGAACCACCACTCCTTAAACTCAACAGGACAATTAAATAATCAGGGGCATTTGAGATATTTTGAAAGATTAACAGAACATCTACGAGTCCACGTCTACTGTATACACGTATTTGTTTGTATCTGTTTTGGCCACACGTAAACTGAGTTTTAGGTAACTGAAAAAATACCTTTTGTAAAACTACTTCCCGAATAAAGATTTGTAGAAAGTCTGAAACTATTTTATTTAAAAAAAGACAACACACCCAGTCTCTACACTATCATGAAGAAACATTTAAATTGGGATATACTTGAATCTCTGCTCTTTATGTAGGGCGCAGCCATTGTTATTCATCTTAAATACAGGTCAGATCACTGTAACCTTTATTACAATGGGGAGACACAAAGTGATGATTCAGTGGAATGACCCACCCTGTACAGTACACCTATACTCAGAGTAATGACAGACGGGCGGGGTAGATGTTCCCAACATTGTGCAGAGATGTCAGTTTGTGTGTGCGTGTTTCTTACCGCATCCTTCTCTTCCTGCTTCAGCTGCTGCTCGGCCTGTCGGACCAGTTCTTCCTGAATCTCCTGGGCGATCTCATTGTCTTGACGCTCTCTGAGGTTCCAAAGAGTTCATGTGTGCATGGGGAGGGGTTTAGAGAACATAGAAAACATACATTTAACCATTTATGGATTTAGGGTAATGGCATTATCAACGTTTGATGTAAAATAGTTATTGACGATTTGCCCTGAACAACTGTTTTAAAACGTTGTTATTTCCCTATATCTCTCATTTGTATTACTTTATGACTCTCTTCTGAGGACTCTCTGCTGATTCAATTGTTGGCATTCTTCTGACTTTCAATACTTTTTATATCACTCCCTGACATTGTATACATTTTCCACTTTCTTGCCATTAGGTTCAAATTGAATTGACAGACCAGAGTGCATTTATAAATAGGGCTGCAGCGATAAGTGGACAGAAAATGCTGTTTTATTCCTAAGATAAAAATATTTCCTTCTGTTCTGTTTGATAAACATATTACACTGAACATCTTAGGGATTATGACTAACTAAACAAGACATTTAATAGAAAACTGTAACAATTCCTAACAAAATTAAACAATTTGCAAATATCGTAGAGAATGAAAACCCTTCATCAATGCCAAAAACAGATATATA
The DNA here is from genome assembly GCF_949606895.1 of Notothenia rossii. Taxonomy (NCBI): domain Eukaryota; kingdom Metazoa; phylum Chordata; class Actinopteri; order Perciformes; family Nototheniidae; genus Notothenia; species Notothenia rossii. The sequence goes on along the minus strand of NC_136912.1, from coordinate 84,094,418 downwards.
TATATATAAATGCAAAGTGAACCAAGGGCAGCACACAACCATTTAATTAATCAGGGAGCAGTGATCAGCAGTGACGTCATCCAACATGTGAGAGGTAGCATGTTTGTGCTCGCTTTGGCTCACTCATCTTTAACAGATGTGATTTGACAACACCATCTGCCTGGAGGGCTGGTATGCAAAGATAATTTCTCAGTTTGCGTTCCGAGTGTAATGTTTGCCAGAAGCACCGTAATATTATATTACACTTGTTAGACGCTTTTATCCAAATCGACTTACATACATTCAGTACTGTGGGCAATCCCCACAGGAGCAATTTGGGGTGAAGTGTCTTGCCCAAGGACATGCTTGCTATCCTGATACGAAGATCAGCGCACTAACCCACTGAGCCACAGCCTCTCACGCCTTCATGAGCACATACTGAGAAGCAAGGGATGCTGCATTCTCCCGTGTGTGTGTTCAGCCACATGTCTGAGAGTGTGTGAATATAAAGTGCCTTTGGTAAATGGAGGGTGGATGACAGTGTGAGCTCCCAGCATGCCGAGCAGCATTGACCTGCCTGCTTCGATGGGGGAGCATCTGGCCTCTCCCCGGGGGGCGGCTACTATACAGTATGTGTGTGTTTGCTCGTGTATGTTTGTGAAGCAGTGATCGCACTAAGCTGTGACTTCATTATCATTCAAATTAAAATGTCATGAGGCGCTTTCACACCGGAGTACTTTTCCCAGAAATAGTTCCAATAGTTCCTGGGATTTTGCATTCACACCAAAAAGATCTGGAACTAGAACTTTTTTTTTGCGAACCTTTCCACCCCTTTTAGTCCGGTTGAATCGAACCCTGGTGCGTTTACCTGCTGGTGCAGTTCGTTTGGGTCGGTGTGAACACAGTCCGAGACCTCTTAAGTGAACTAAACAACCGGACTCTGATCTGCTAAAATAGCAAAGATCGCAGGGGAGGCGCCAGGCCTCAGATGATTCGAGGCCAAATATCATATTTAGACATTTTATTTTTTACATATAATTGTAACGCAATACATGATTGTCACTAAAAGCCTTGTCTCTACATTACAATAAAATATAAAAAATAATTGATAAATTAATTTGATTAAAAATTCAAGTTATTAGCTATTATAGGCATAAAAATAAAGAAATGCATAATTATTTCTTTAATAGAAATGTTTCTTCAGCCCATAAAGTGTCCAAACCAGGCTTTTCTGGATAATCGTAACATGTAAATGCTCAAAGCATAACAACAGCCGGTGTTTCTTGTGAGTGTTTCCCCGGTACACAAACACAATACACAGGGGCGGCGGGTAAGGGCATCCTGTTAAAATTAAAATATAATGTATAATGTTTGCGTCTTTGACATTAGCGCTGCTATGCAGCCACCAGTAAACTGTACTACGAAGCCAGTTCAACATAACCTGGATATGTTTGAGTTATCTTAACTAATCCTAACAAACGAGATCTCGCTAAGCGGTCCTACGACGCTGGTTATCAACTCAGTCAATCAACCCAAGGTTTCTCTGTCCGGCTTCCCCCAGACCAGTAATACAAACGAAAATGTGTCTTCGGGTCAATGTGACTGATTTCGATAGAGCAAGTCACATTTGGTTTAGGCACGAAAACATACTACCAGTAGAAATACATTGCTTTTAAAATCGCTTTGTGTCGAATAAATAGATTATATTTGGTGACTATAACACGAAATACCGTGAGACTGGGTTGAATTACAACAGTGAGTGCTTCATCCTCTGAACACCACAGGATGGCGACTATAACGCACATATTAACATAGGTGCGCTCCTCTGAAATGATTGTCCCATGCAATTATTATTATTATTATTATTATCCCTCATCGAGTTCGCTTTTCAGCTTGCTAACGTTAGCTTAAACAAATGTAACATGCAACGTTAGCCTAAACCAAAATGCTCTACTGCGGCGTACCTTTCATGTGGCTCGTCAGCGCAGACTCTTCCATCGTGAATAACTGAAATTATTTGTTTCAAACTTTTCAGGAGGCTACTCGTGGGCTTGACCCTCGTCTTAGCCATGGCTTGTATTTGTCTTCTGATAGCCAACGCTCGTTGAAACGGCAACCTCCTGGCACACTGTCATCTATCACTCATCAGAATGCCCAGGTCACACGTAACAAAAACACTTGCAGGTCCGACTTCTTTATTTTCTTTTAATCTAAGAAGTGAAGTAAAGCATTTACAATTTCAAGCACTTTATCCCAAATTCAAGCACCATTCCCAACATTCAAGCACTTTTCAAACCTTGAAACCACCAAGGATTTCCAGCACCCGTACGAACCCTGAATATGACCGATTCTGATTCTTTGCTCTCGAGCACAAACTGAATGAAAGTGTATGAACACGCTGGTAATAAATGAAAGCCATGACCTAAGAATCTACGACGATAAAAAGGGTCAAATCTAGACTGAACGATAAATCAGTTTGGAGTTATCTTTAGTGGGAGTGATGGATCCCCTCGCTGGTGAAGCATAAATCTGTCACTATAGGGTATGGGAGTAATTGCACTAATCTGAAACAGATGCCATCCACAGCAATACTGCACACAACTACTATTGCAAAGTATTGTGAAGAAGTCTTGATATTAAATAAGTTATAATGATAATATCATCACCACGTCATTTCATGGGCTGCCTACCCGACTTTTGTGTGTATGGTTTCATTGTCAAATTCCCCAATTGATTTGTGCTTACATATAGAATATAGGAGTCGCAATGTACACACGTGTTGACAATAAATGTGATATTTAAAAAAGTATTTATATTCAGAAGTAAAATATAAAGCATTTAAAATAATGAAGCGCCAATAAGAATCAGCTTTTGTTTTTACAGTTATGTTTATAGTCTGTCTCCTCCTGCATGGTGAAGATTGTTTGAGTGTAAATCATATTCCAAAAAATAACTAAAACACACAATCAACAAAGTTAGAGATAGATTTGACTGATTTTTTTCCTTCAAATGTTCCACAGATATCACAAAATTATTGTTAGTGGGAATTAACATTGTTAGTAGTCACGTGTGGGGACTTGCCTCCCTTATGGGGACAAAATGAAGGTCCCCATAAGGGGAATCATTAATTTTAGGGTGAAGACTTGGTTAGGTTTAGGATTAGGGTAAGGTTAAGGTTAAGGTTAAGGTTTAGGGTTAGGTATGTGTTGGTTATGGTTAAGGTTAGGATAAGTCTCCAGGAAATGCATGTAAGTCAATGTAATGTCCCTTGAACTGATGTATACATGGTGTGTGTGTGTGTGTGTGTGTGTGTGTGTGTGTGTGTGTGTGTGTGTGTGTGTGTGTGTGTGTGTGTGTGTGTGAGAGAGAGAGAGAGAAACACCTACGTTTCAACGTGCTGCTTCTGGATCTGGCCCTTGGCCCTCAGATCCTCCTCCTCCTGCAGCTTCTTGGCCACCAGCAGGTCCGTCTGCACCAGACGGCTCTTATTGACGTTGGACGCCAAGTGGCTCTCAACTATTGGACACAAACACATAAGCACTACTCTTAAAACTTGTGTACAAACAAGGCAGAGAGGGCCTGTGGTGATGTGGAATTAGAGAAGTGATGAGCAGCAGAGCACTAGAGAGTTTATTTACAGATTCACACGTTAGTATTTCCTCTCAGATGAGCGGCAGTGTTGTTAAGATGGACTGAAGAGAACAAGATGAACATCGAGCACACAGGCGCTCAGTCTCTGGTGATAAACAGAGAGCGCTCTTAGTCACTGAGAAACGACTGTCCTCAGCTGAGGTGCTGTTCCAAGGTTGTGTGATGCTAGTTGTGGAACATAACAGATGATAAATCCTGCCTGCTGACGCACTCCGGACACTTTGTAAGCAAGGAGGGCATCACTCACTCGCTCAACTCTCTTTCACCTGGCTATCGATCAGGTCGCAGCTTTCATGTGAAAAGGACCAAATTACGTTTGGCAATTTACCCGCGAGAGGCTCCATAAAGTTCCTGCTTTGTGACTGGTGGGATTGAAAGAGGAAGCTGTGAGTCACAGCTGTGGACACTTGATAAAAAGTCAAAGGGCTGACATTGATTTTTTTTGGATAACACTGATCAATTGTTAAAGTTTATGACAACCTACAAAAACATATATCCAAGGGGGAAGAACTGATGTCACAACTCAAGATACGGCTATCATTTATCCATCGCCACATCTCAACAGGAAAACTGATTCATCTTTCAAGGCAGCAAAACAAACATGACCAGACACCGTGACACTCGTTCATTCAACAAAACGCAACCTTGAAAGGCTCTCGCGTCATTCAGAAAAGGGGAGATGGGGTGAGAGAGTGTCTGAACCTCAGACATATCAGTGAGAAGCTGTAAGCTGAAATAGAGAAAAACACATTCCAGAAAAGTGCTGAGAGCGCCGTGAAGAAAAGATTTCCATGGGCACTTGGCTAGACATTTTAAATGGAAATAAAACTCTGCTTTAACTCTTCTTAATCTGAAGTAAATGTGTTATATAAAATCAATTGGGGATGGCCATCTGTTGATATGATCAAGGAAACAAAGGGACCCTGCATATTCAGAAGTCAGGCAGCATACTCCTCAGTGACCGCCAAGGTCAAAGGTGAAATAAAGATTTTTTTTTTAGCTCAAAGCAGATCAGTTCTTATGGCAACAAACTGGGCCGAGGGGGATTACCCTTCTTCATGGATCATTAAAGCTTTAAAAAAGGGCTAATGACAACACAAAGGCCACTCAAAACAATATGGATCTCAGCTAAAAAAGCCAAACCTGCACTTAGGGCAAGGCTGGGTGACATCTGGCCTTCTTACTCAAAGAGCTTTTTGCATAATTTAACCTTTTATTGTGACCAATGTATGGAAATAAAATAACCCAGTTAAGATAAGTAAGAGTGTCTATGAGACAAAAGGCTTCAAGCTCCCCCCAAAACATTTGAATAGTAATCAACTAATTTCCTTCAGAACCTAAAAGCAGAAGCAGTGGTTCCTGTCATTTATTTGAAGGTGGAGGATATGAGGAGGTTATGTGGCCATCGCAGCCATCTGCACATATTCATTTGTGTCTGATCAAAGGAAGGCCTTGTTATGTCTGGGTCAGAAAACGTCCTTTCAACCCGCCTTGATCACTAACCTACAATCAAAGGCAAGCAGTTCTACACAGAATATTTTAAAAAGGAAACACTAAAGCAAAATGAGCTTTTGATGAGAAAATGTATTCACAAGTTCTCATCAGATGGAGATTTTCAGCAATTCCTAATAATTCACTTACAGAAAATCAGCAGCGAGGGAACAAACCCTCTTCAGGGAGTCTCCAAAGTGCCTTTTTTACATCATGTGGAAAAGATGCCGGCTAATTACACACACACATAAAAGCACCAGCTAACCTAATGAGACATGCAGGGACACACACTTGCACGACAATAGTATCTCACAGTGTGTAATCACATGCAGCAGTCTACTGTAGTGTGCCACGGCCCTGATACAGTATTGTTGTGGCAACCTGCACCATTCACACCGGTAACTGTGATGCTGAAGCAGGGTTTATGTCGGCTTAATCAAACTGCAGCCACTGACGCTGCAGTTTGGGAGAGTTTTCCAGAATTTTCCATAAATGAAAAAAGGGCAGCAATCATTTTTCTACAGCGACGCTTTGAAAACATATTTCTTAGCTTTTTCTTTTGCAAAGTAAGCATTGAGTGACCTACAAGTAGAATGCAGCAGGTCAGCTCGACAAATATAGTCTTCAGTGATGTAAGGGGTCTGATGGAGAACACATTGACCCCTGAAGTGTTTTAATAGACAGGAAATGGACTTCCAATATCTGTATGAACATTTATTTCCTTTATTAATAAAGCAGTCAGGCTGTTCTCAGACTGAAGTTGACCACAGATCCAGGCCCGGTTCTACGGGGGTGCATAAGGGTGCAACAGAGCAACAGAGCCTGCCCAGGTAGGTATATTTTAAAAAGTACCCAACTCGCCTGTACAGTGGGGTAAGGTGCTAATTTTGCAGCTCATGGTTTCAAAACAGAGATTGGCTGGAATATTCATTTAAAAAAGATGCCATCTTCTGCTAAGCATGTAGACATTTCGGTTCAAGTAAGTCAGATGCTTTCACCACAACTGGCTACAACAGCTGGAGCCATGCTCTTATGATAAGGGACTGGGAAGGCAAGAATCAAGCAAAGAGCACATAGATCCATAGATCTCTTAATTTTGCTCTCAAAGTGCACCAGATTGATCCTTTGAACTTTAATATTTACAAAAAATCTTCCTGGGGGAGCATGCCCCCGGACCCCCCTAGAGGAGGTGAGGACCCTCTAGAGCAGAGGTGCCCAGTACGTCGACCGCGGTCGACCGGTCGACCGCGGGGGCAATGCTGGTAGATCGCGAGTCATTCATAAATTAAAAAAAATCCAGCTCCGTTAAAATAGACAAAACAGGTTTTGATCCCTCCTCCTTTGGCCTCCCTGCCACTTAATTCAGGAGTTGACTTGATTGACAGAAAAAGCGACCTATTGCTTTCCAGTCTGTTAACCCAGAATGCAAAGCGATACAAAATCAGTCAAGGGCCGGGAGAGACAAACAACAAAATGAGTGCGGGAACGAGCAAAAAGCTAAAGACATACCACTTCCACACAGAATGGGAGGGAGAATCTTTTTTTGTGATGTCACATTCAAAGGTTATTTGCCTTATTTGTAAAGCAAGCGTCGCTCTGCCAAAGAAAGGTAACGTGGAGAGGCATTATCGGAGTGTTCACAAGGCATATGACAGCGACTTCCCTCCGAGTAGCGAGTTGAGAAAGAGAAAGGTCATGTATTATTGCTGCACAAACATTATCTCTTAGTCTTAGTGTCGCCAACTCGTTTCTAACATGCAAAAAGACAAACAAATGCGTCTATGGTCGGTGTATTTTCGACCTTTCCAATCCAGAAGAGATCTCTCTCTCCCCCGTCTGTTTGCAAGGGGGCGGGGCAGTTTACACACACGCATCTGCTACATGCAGCAACACACGGAGGAGATGGTGGAGAGAAGCGCTCCAAGGTGTGGTTACATGTTACCCGTCTTGAGGTGGACAATGCTCGTCACCAAAAGTGTTTAGCATGTAAGGGCGGTAACACGAGCAATTTGTCTAAACATTTAGCAAAAGTGCACCACATTCAGACGGAGGAATGCACCGGGTTCGACTGTCTTTCGAGTAGCTCTGTAGCCCCATCCACGAGTAACGTTTCCACCTCAGGTGTTATGTATGCTAGCAGCAACACACGGAGTTAACTACATTATACAAACATGGGTTAATGATTAGAGGTAACTGAGTTATTTATTTTGTTAAAGTTTCAGCTATTCTGTTTCCAGTTCTGTCATCAGATTATTTAATAAGATTTGTTAAAACATTGTTGTTTCTTTTGATGTGAAATATTATTTATTTAATTCAAATAAAAAGCAATGTTAATTTTGTTCACAATTTGTTAAGTTAATTTAATAATATATGTATTTTTGAATCAAGTATTCATCTTTATTGTCTTCATTGTTAGTTTACACATGCCTAAAACAACCTCAAACTAAATCTAAAAGTTGATGGCTAAATAAGAGCGTTTGAGAAATTGTGCAAGGCACACAGTAGTAGTCTGAATAGTCGATTAATCGTTTCATTAATCTATAGATTAATCGATAATCAAATTAGTCGTTTGTTGCAGCCCTATTGTAGTTATCCCATGTAAAAATAAAACGTGTTATTCAGCAACCCTTGCAATTTGGGTTTTTATTTTTGGTTGGTAGACCTCGGTTAGCTGGTCATTTCAAAAGTAGCTCACCAGCCAAAAAAGTGTGGGCACCCCTGCTCTAGAGGGTGTTAGGTCCACTCCCCACTTATAAAAATAGCACTTTACCACTGCACCCTCTCTAATCTCAGATGCACCCTGAGTCATTTTATTCTGGAACCGGGTCTGCACAGATCAGTGACATTACAAGCAAATGTCCACTCTTTGAAATAATTAGGAAATACCCATCTCTTAAAAAGGGAAAATATGGGGGCTGGGAAGATTAAATTAAAAAAGCATGGCTGATTTGTAGTTTCTTACTTTCTTGCTCCTGGAGGTTGTAGGCCAGGCAGTGGTCCTCCAGCACAGCAAAGTCTCGGCACACTGAAACAGAAAAGGAAACACATTGAAATGGAAAAATTCAGACTCAAAGTTATGCAGCTGGTACAAGAAAAGCTTGAGGCAGATGAGATGTTAGATTTGTATCTGACATTTAGTTGCAGGTGTTCCACATCTGGCCTAACTGACTACACAGTACACACACACGCATGTAGAGCAACAAACTTAAATCTGTCTCACAACCAGTACAGGGGGTCAGGTTTCATGGGTTAACCAGAATCCCTTAGCATCTCTTTTCTTTTACATGAATGTAGTTTAAGAGATATTAAAATGTATGGATTTATTTTATGCTCACGATGAGTCCACAAGATTTATGGATTTGCCTTTTAAAGAGATTAAAAACTGGAACAAACTGTTTCTCCTCAGTATGATTAGTGTGGTTAGGTTATTTCTGTGTGTGAAGACAGGAAGGGAAACTTTGAAAGAAGAACAACTATTCACCCTCAGACTGTAAAAGCCTAAATAATTGTGGTGAGTTTTGAGTTTCATCTTATTTAAAGTTATTTCAGAGGTGCAAAGGGACGTAAGAAGGGGGAACTGTGCTTAACAGGAACAAGCTTTAAGGTAAATTCCCTAAACTGGTGGACAGTTCACGAGTAATACTACGATAAACAATATGGGTGTCCATCTTCTCGGTCAGATATTCATGTATTTATATGTATTTTAAAAAGGCGGCATATCAGCCAAAAATATATGTAACCATAACACAGTTTTAACTTTAATTGTACAGCTAGCATACCACCAGTGAGTCACACCTACGTACTGAAGCTGAGTTTTTGACAGCTGCTTATCATTTTTAGCTGGCCTATTTTCTCCTCAGCTGCAAGGACTCAAACTGATCACATATGACTAATATCATGAACTTTAATTTCCATCTTACAACTTTACAGAAAAAAACCGAAATATCATCACACTTTCCATCTACGATTTTCCAATAATAAGGCTAGTGAAGCCTGTAAACAGTTATTCTGAAAACAATTGTGAAAATGGTTAAAGGAGGGGGGTTTCCTTGTAAAAACATTACACATCGATCTGAACTGTTCTGTATGAGGAACTCTTTCATTTAAAAATATTCTGGATGCACCAGTCTTCAAATAGTGACCGTTTCCTTTGTAGGAAAAAGTAAAAGCTAAAGGGATATTCAAGACCTTTCTCACAGCCTCAGCTAATTATGGATGTGGACCCTATAGCATATAGGACACATGTATCTAAAAGCATCTGCTTTGAAGTCTTCAGTGCATGCATTTAACTACACTAGGGTTGCCATAGACATCTTCAAATACTGTGTCAAGAAAACGTTTCTTCAGCTGCAAAACTTGTGTAAACATCACTGCATCAAATATAGAAGAACAAAAAGAGGTCATGATTTCATCTCAAAGGCAGCCACACTCAGCTCTGCTGTTGGCAGTGGCTTCTGTTCAGCAAAGACCAAAGATACTTTTACTTACTCTTGAGTATTTCTTCAACCTACCCTATGTTATAGGTTGATAATTAATACATCATATATATTCAGTCAACCCTTTATGTGACACTAATCTTTTATTTCCAGCTCTCCTCCTCTCAGCTTTCATTGCACAGAAAACCCACTCAGTAACCCCAGGCTGCCAGGCTCACAGCCCATCATCTGCTCTCACACAGATGACCTCATCCGTATAAAAAATTTATAACCGGCAACAGTCTATGAGTATGTGTGAGCATGCGTTAGAGCCAAGCACAACATCGCCTGGGATTCAAACAAAACCCTGATGAGTGGTCCAGATTGTCCAGTTTAATACGATGGGAGGCGACTGGGTGGATTTAAGCAGATTCTGAGAAGAGGAGGGCGAGGCCTCCACAAAGCCCCGACCAATACGGGATTTGAACAACACAGACTATTTTCAACCATATGCTTAATCTTCTTAGCCAAGAACCTTGATTGAGATGTATTCTGCCCAATATAGCTGCGTGAACACTAGTCGTTTTAACTACTCTAACAATGTTAGTGACAGTGAAAGCTTATGTCGGTTAAAGGCAGTATTTGACTTGATTTTATTTTCAAAAGCAACAAGTGACAACGGATTACAGCGGCAATCATTTGATCACTTTGTGCATTGTGGTGTCAGGATGATTTTGAAGTACAAAGAACCACTTTATGCGCAGAGGGAAATGGCAAAAAACAAGCTAAGTAAATCTGTGAGTTACAGCACGACTAGACAGCTCACAATATTTACTCGATTCCTCACACATGGGGGATGAAATTTGAAACTTTTCCAGCAGCTTTCTTAGTCTGTGCCTCTGCAGGCTAGCCAAGCAGTGGGAATGCACGTTCCTTCTCTCTGACCAGAATACCAAGCATCCTGCTGAGCAGCTGCTTCACAACGACAGGAAGGTCTTCCCCACAAACACAGCTTCACATCCAAACCCTGCCTCAGTGTAAAAGCCCCACTCTCCAGCTTCACATCAGTTACAGTAGCACAGAGCATTTCAGGGAAGGGGCCTGGTGTTGGTTCTTTCTTCCTGGTGACAAAGTCTTCATGAAATATTTCAAAGCAGTGAGAGATTTCGAAGCCAAAAGCAAAACATAACGGTCAGCAATGGTGGAAATGTTCTAGGTCACCTGTCCTTAAAATACAAATTCAAGATACCTGAAATTTACTAGTAATTTATTTTTGTAGTACATAGATCTGAGAGGCAAGTTTAAAGTGTAAGCTCCAGTACAATGATTTGAAAACTTTAGTGATGGATTTAAATTATTTCTATAATACTCACCATAGAGTAAGCTAACAACTGCAACATTAAAGTGATAAGCATATTAACGCACATTTTTTACAATAAAGTAAAACAATATATTATCCTGAAATTGGCAGTTAAGCATAGAGAGTCATTTTACTAGTCTTTTAAGTACTTTTGTACAGTAAAATGTCGAATTCAGGACTTTTACTTGTAACACAGGATCTCTACCATGTAGGCCACAAGTTCTTCCAATGTATGTCAGTCAGATAAGAAATTCAAAATAAAGAGGCCACTGTTCATGCTGCTTTCATCATAACAAACAAAGCATCTAGTCCTCCACATAGCTTACAACACGCAAACACTTCCATGTGATCCGTACTAAGCCACTTGGCTCCGACAAAGCATTTACACACACAGGTGTCGTGACAGATTGTAGACTGTATTCATTTGCACACAAACCATTTCAGCATAATCCAAACCATTAATGTGATTTGGGATATAATATTCCCAACTGATTTCTCCTTGCTTAAATAATGTCTCGCATTGTGGCCTTAATTTACAGCGTATTTAGAAAGGGATACAAAATATGTCACGACATCTGTACCCAGGCCAAGAAGTGTAAAATCAGTATTTAACACCTGACTCCAGAATTAACAGCCTTAGCATCAACTAGCAAGCTGTGCTACCAACCATCACAATCACAACAGCAAACATATACACCTGTGTTCACTCGGTTAGCCTAGCTAGAATCACCTAGCTAGTGATGTGATGCTAAAGAGCTAGCGTACTGCACACGAATATATTATAGACGTTACCCTCTTTCACTCCAGGTAGTTTATTCTTGTCGATGCTAATGTCAGTTTCAGCCATGTTGTCACCGATAATAAGTCACAAAAAAACGTTGACGTTGAATTACACTTCCGCGTTTCACCGAAGGTTAACCGCGGGCTGATTGATCGCCTTTACTCATAAACCCGATTGATGGTTTAGGTGCTGGACGGCCCTTTTGATTAGTTTCGGTGGCCACCTTCTCTCGATTCGTCACTGCTGTAATTGCCTAGCAGCTACTAACGTGTTGTAGGGTTTTCTACGAGCGTCCCTCCCTCCCTGAACCCTCACGCGACCAGCCTGTCAAGTCGCAGTGACTCAGCACACCAATTCCGCTTAAGACATTTCAAAATAAAACACTTGGACTTTATTATTTGAAACTTGCATGTATGGAAATAGCCAGCGCCATATAGAGAGAATCTATCTATTTGTATTTAATTATATCTATATGGCGCTGGAAATAGCCAAAACTCCCCTAAAACAGTCAAAATGTAACATGACTAAAACAAGAAAACCGCCTAAATAATTACTTATAACTACAGATATTTAAAACATATGTAATGTATTATCATCAAACCTAAAGTTGTAGGTAAGAGTAGAATAATACATTGTTGTTAGCATTAAGTGCTGTCACAGTTAATCAATGAGAGTTTAAGGTTTTTTTAAGTCGTAAATATTTTTCAAAAATAAACATTCATGACTAAATAATTGAGTTAAGTGAATGCTAAACAAAAAAACATATTGGATATTACAACATTTAGCTAATATGCTTCATCAGGACAGTCTGGGTGTGACAGAAACTGAATCACTGCACAAACGCACATCATGCTCAGAGCTGCGATTTGAAACCTTATAGGGGCCTTTAGAAAATATCACAAAAGGTCCTGTTTATAAATGATTTTTTTAATTGGGAAATGATGCCACAAAAATACATCCAAAATGAGAACATTGTACAATAATAATGTATACATCACTAATGGCTGAAATACCATTTATTACAAGACATTAAAATCCAAGGATCCTCACCAAACCTCTTTTCATCAGCAGTCATGAATTCAACATCCATGCTTTTGTTTTGAAGAGTAAATTATCATACTTCCGGTAGAATTTGAGCTACAGCTGGTTAGTTTGATGCAGCTCCAGCCTCTAGGTTCAGCTGCAAGAAGTCCTCTTCAGCACAAAGCAACAGGGAACACGCCTCCCTGGGCTATATCTGATCAAAATGAATAATGATGCCTTGAGGGTGCTGCAGGTGGCTTTAGTTAAAAAACTAGAATGTAATAGAAGTAGAATGACTACACAGGTTGGTACCTTATGTCTGTCTGAATAAAGCACATCTGTGCATTGCAAGCTGTCTGCAGGCTCTTCCTGCTCTCTTTCTCTCTGCCTCTCTATTCCTTTTAAAAGTAAAAAGGATTTTATACATCATTTTTATGTCCCACTGTTTGGGAATACATAACCTCGGGTAGATTGCAGTTAGGTCTACTGGTTATATGTTGGGCATTGATTTCATGATGTAAATGAAAATCAAATCAGCCAAAGACAAAAAGAAAGTCCCTTGTAACTAGATGGAAAACTAAGCAACCATTGATTTCCCAATATAGTTTTACACGGTTATTTATACAATCATGTGAGGAGGTCAGGTCAGTCTAGCTCTGTCATACCAGGGGCTGGACTATTGCTGGTGTTCACATGTTTTAAGATATTGAATTCATGGATATTTTTAAACGGTTTTTGGTGATGAGTTGCATTTTGCATAAGATGTTCTTGAATATATTCTATTTTTAAAAAATTGGCATGGGAGACAGGTGATTACTTTTCCAAAGTCAATGTGATAGAAATAGAAAAATGTACTGACAATAGCCTCAGTAAATATCTACTAGAATAAAGAAGGGTGTGACCAGAGCTTTGTAGCGTTACAACATTGTAAGCAACTATAGAATTAAAGGCAGGAACATTTTAACTTAAAATGACATATTTATTCAAACACCCAGTATACAGATAAGTAAAGACGTAAAGAGATCACACACTGCTCTCTCGCTCTCTCACATACACAACCGATTATATGAACAGACTCACACACACAGTGTCATGTGATCTGACAGCAGCTGTTATGTTAATGTAATTACACCCTCTAGTGTTCAGCTTCTCAGTTTGCAGTTGTGTATAACACCTGCACTTGTCTGTTTCCAATTAACTATCTGAAGTTTGCATCAATTATAATGAACTGGTATTAGTGCTCCATTTACTGGCCTGTCAATAACAACATCATTAGACGCCCAGTGACAGTGCCCATGTCTTGCTGTTTGTTTTCAGTGACGTATCATGAGGTCAACATGGCCCTGAGCTTTTTCATTCATTAGTGGACTGGTTTAGTGCGGGACAGGATTGCTGGCGTGGCTTCAGCCCACCCATCATTCACACAAAAATAGAAACTGTTTGCAAAACCTTTGAACTGATTAATCATTTAGAGAAAGAGCGACACATTGATGCGTTTAGGTGTTTATTACTTGATATTATAGGGTTGTCCGAAGATATTGCAAAAATAACTGTGATATATATAAACAAAAAAGTAATATTAATATAATTTCAATAATATGCATATACTATTGTTGCTTTGCTTTGTCTGATTTTCCCAACAACCCCATACACACACATTTAGACACAAAAAGACAATAACACACAATAAACAATCAAGCTATTACATTTGACTGAATGCGTTATCTATTTATTTCAAAGGTTCAAAGATATTGCAATGAATTTTCTATTGTTAACTCTTTTGGACACAATATTCATGTGAAAATCTGATATTGTGACATTTGATAGGGCTAAATATTTTTGTTTGATGGTTGCAATTGCTATCATTGCTATATACAGTATAGTATTTTCATCATAACACAATAAATGTCCTGGTTAATCTATTTCATTTGACTATATACTGAAACTACAAGTCAAGTCTTAAGGGATGCACAGCACTTTTCACAAGCCAAATACACAAGTTTCCACACCACGCAAGCACAATGGCTGCAGCTCTAGTAGATATGAGATGTGATTTCCTTGATGCGCAAAATAGACTAGAGTGACTTAAGAGGTGTTGGGTAGTTGGCTTGGCTGCGGTGATGGATGTTCCTTCAACTCCGAATCAGTCCTGAAGCCAAGATTGAGGAGCTCATCTCCAGCTATGATACACTTAGGGACTAAATCAATTTATTTGCCCCCTTCGTCTCCCAGACTAACACACTCCCATGTATCTATTTAAAGAAGCAATTCAAGTAAAAGAAAAAGACTTGCAAGTGCCAAGAACATCCTATTCTGGTCTCTCATAACCAAGAGGCTGATTGATACCTTCCTCTCTCGGTTTGATTTGCACATGTCAGAGTGATGTAGGGTTACGGGCCACACCTACAACGTCATATCACATCACCGTATTTCTCTCAGACCCTCAATGGTCCATGTGAAAAGGTGGCCTATTTACCAAACACACGATGACGAAGAATTGATTTAGTACGCAAGGGGCTGACTGACCACTCCTCCTGGCCCCCGAGGATAAATATATTGACGGGATGGACCCAAGGCAGTAGATTCCTTGTATTGCTTAAAGAAGTCCTCAGAGTGCAGCAATAGTTTGGGATCTTACAATCAGTACTATGGATAGAGTTACAGTTGTCAACTTCTGCTTAGGACTCCTGGGCTTGGTACTACTGCAGGGAGTGCTAAACGTGCAGGGACGGAGCATTTATAACCCGGGTAAGTGTACCCTAATGGTATTGTTTTAGTTCTCTGCTGCATATATTTGAAATACTAGAGGATGCTGCATGCACACCTTAGATTAGTGCCATTGGTGGTGTAATGGTTTAGCTTTTCCAATGTGCAACAGGTTAGGAGATGATGCCTGACTATGATATGGGATGGATGTGACATTTCCTGTCAATATTTTTGTCATATTAAGGTTGCTTAAAGTTGTATTTTTCTCTTTGTATGCGCAGGAAATCATGTTTTTAATCCAAAAGAAGACACGGATCCACAGAGCAAGATCCTTGCACTGTTACTACACAAGAGCTTAATTCCTGTTGAGAAAGATGACCCTTTAGGTGAGAGGTGCAATTAATTGGTGAAACTAATAGAAATGCATTCCTTGCTTTGATAATGGCGACTGGTTTTCCTATTTGCAGGCTTTGAGCTGACCAACACATTAGCTGAATTAGAGGAGGTAAGAACATTTACAGATTCTTCCTTGAAGTAACTTTTGGAAAAATGTGGAAAGAAATCAGGATTTAAACCGTATAAACATCTTGAGTGTTTTGTAACTGTATGTTATCGATATAAAAAAACGAGTGAACTCAGAGCAGATATGAGACTACCTGTTCCACTACTTCCTTGCAAGTGATTGGTGTATTGATACCGCGGTGACGTATACCTGCCGTGGTGCGTTTAATGACTCATCTCTGCTCGTAGCTGCGGGCGCTGAGGGAGGATCTGGAGCTGGAGAGGGAAATCACAGCCAATTTGGCAGAAGGAAAATCCTCTCAGAAGAGGGGTGAACGTGAGTTACATTTAGTACTTCTGGATTAAAACGTAACATCCACTCCATTACTATTTGAAGTTAATTCTAACCGTTGAAGTTTTTATATTTAGCCTGTCAAATGAATCTATCTTCTTTCGTCAGCAGCTTGCTTCTGGAAGTACTGCGTCTGAGACGGATGCAAGGGGAGGAGGATCACTGTGAAATCTTGCTGCAAAGCCCAACATAGCCTTAAGACTCAAATCACCAGTAAAATAATCACACTGTATTTATTCTAGCAATATAGATTTGTACCATAATCAAGTCATCAATAAACATTTTCACCGCACCGAGGTGCTCTCATGAGAGATCTAAGGACTGAGGCTGTTTATATTTAACCTGTAAATAATCAGCTACTCACTGGGAATACTTGAGGGTCAGATATGACAAAATGTACTTGACTGCAAAGACATAGTAATATTTTCGTAGGGATTTGATTTGCTTACTGCTCGTGTTTATGTCGGTCTCTTGTGGCAGAATTTGGCACAACATTTTTTGTACTGCTGCCAACAAACATCACATCTGTCACTGCTTTTAGAAATGCACTGCTGTTTATTTTACAAAATAAATACAATTATAACGTGAATCTGTGAATCTGTTATTTGAAAGTCTTAAGAGAAAATTATTGGAGATGAGTGGGTTGGAGAATGGAATTGTTCAGGTTTGAGAATTGTTTGCATTACCTTTCCAACAAAAGACGAAAAATACGACTGAACCACTAGGAAAACATTTTAACCGTTGTATCTAGTATTCATCTTTATTTACTTTAGATATAAAAAAATGTTAAACAGTGGATATAAATGCAGTGAAGGAATGTGGCAAATGTTGCACATCTGTGGGGAGGGGCAGATTACTGCACAGTAATTAAACGGGGTCTTTTGTTGGGAGGTGTTACAAAGCTGAGTCACAGGCTTAGTCTCGACAATAGGAGAGCTGCTGTGAAAATAACTGAATCGCACCGAAACAATGAGGAGAGGAGATTTCCGGGAAACCAGACTGAATATGACGCTCAGCTGCATTTACAGCTGCATTAAATAAAGTGTTGATTTTGCTCTGAGCCAGTGAGTCAATGCAGTAATGTTTCCCAATATCTACGGTAGGGATTATAACACAAAAACAGTTTGATCCCTGAGCACTTCAAAAGTACATTTCTATTGACAGGAAAGAAATGAAGAACATCATCTCAGTGAGAGAACAATTATTCCCAAAATCAAACAGAATACCTTCTATCTGTCTCTAAACACACACACACGCTGAGAGGTGACACATTTAAAAGGTGCTTCTATAGTTGTGAAATCTACACAAATCTCAAACTAAGTGAAAGTGTTCATCTGCCCCGTCACACTAAATGCATCACGTGACACATAACACCATGACTGACCCGATACAGGGAAGGGTGTTATCAGTTTCAGTTCCACCATAAGTGCCAGCACAGTGGGATCAGGCCATTCTGTCGAGATAAGTCTACAGGAAATGGGACAACATCCTCTATGTCACTCATAAGTTAGCAGTAAATAATAGTACGTGCCAAAAGTTTAACATTTCCAGGCAGCCCAAGATGAAAAATAAAAACTCCCGCAAAAAGTTAGCACATAAGGTTAAGGAGAGTCAAACTGTCCAAAGTCAAAACAAAACTCACCCTCGTCAAGCAGCAGTATGAAACTGGCTTTTACAAATGCTGTCAGTAAAACAAAAAAAAAAAAACTGGATAAATATAAATATAAAAAAAGGTTAAAATGGGTCCAAAATGTTTGTAGAATTCTCAACGCTGAGTTGTCAAGTAAAACATGGGCACAATGATAGAAGCCTAATGAAATGGGTCATGGCCTACAGCAAATATTGTTATTATTTTCCATGTCTCTGACACAGGGTTCATTTGAGGTTCGGGCAGTATGAAGGATGTGTGCTGAGATGGGTGACTTTTGGGCGGTTATTTTGGTGGGCCGAACTTGATCTTGACAGACAGGCTGCTCAGCTCTATAAGACGGCCCTGCAGAGAGGAGCAGCACACATCACAGCAACATCATCATACTGTCAACAGGCAATAATGGATTCTCTCTTCAGAGGTTGGTGGAATATTTGAACTGGCTTTTGACTGTCATTTAAGATAAATACATATACTTATAAATGTTTTCCTCAATATTTTTATATTTATTTGTCAGGGATTGAATTTTTTGCGATAAACTTGATCAAATTGTATGTTGGCCTTTTGTAAAAACAGTGAACAATTATTACTACTGAGGTAATGACACATATTTAATTCTCATTCTCATGCAGCAAATGTGTCTTTATTTCAACATTGCAGGAACCCTTTGGACCATACTCATCCTCTTCACACTGCCACACCTCGCCTACAACATGCTGTGCCCCGGCAGCTGCCTGTGTAACTTTAAAGGTGCCGTCAAGTGTGTTGGCGACGCTATCACAGATATACCACATAATCTGCCCGTCCATACGTACCTGCTGCAGCTTAATGGCACTCAAATGAACTTCATCAATGAACGGAGCTTGGCTGACCAGGGCATGCTGTTGCGTTTCAGTCTGACATACAGCCACTTACATGCTATCCATCCCAATGCCTTCCACGTTGCTCCTCAGCTCAAGTCTGTCAAGCTCTCGTCCAACGATCTCTCTACCATCTCTGCTCGGGTCTTCAGTCCGTTGGCGACACTGGAGCAACTGTATTTAGATGGGAACCAGTTGGAGACCATAGCTCCGGATATGTTTGAAGGACTGGTTAGTTTGCTGGATCTGGACTTGAGCCGGAACAAACTGACCAGTCCTGCTTCAGATGTTTTCGATGGACTGACCAAACTCACCTTCCTGAACCTTGGCAGGAACTCCATAAATAAGCTTCCACCAACCATCTTCCACTCCTTGACTAATCTTCTCCAGCTCATGATCTATAACAACGAGTTAGAGGAGCTAGAAGCTGGGATTTTTGATACACTTGTCAACCTTGTGGAGCTAAAGATCCACCACAACCAGATTACCATCCTTCCCCCTCAGGTATTTTGGTCACTGAAGAACCTTAAGACCCTCACCCTCTCCTCCAACCGACTTCAGGCTATCCCAGAAAAGACCTTCTACAACATGCCAAAGCTGACCAAGCTCACCATTTACAACAACCCGTTATTATCTTTACCAGACCAGCTAATGGGTCACATGCCTGATATGACAGACTTGTATCTGTATGCTACTAATCTCACCACTGTTCCTGGAAATGTGTTCGCAAACATGTCAGGACTTGTGAGGCTTAACTTCCATTTAAACGACAAGCTGAGGGAGTTGCCTTCGGACCTCTTCTGCTGCCTTCCCAAGCTCGAGAAGCTGTCATTGAAATCCAACGACCTCCTTTATCTACATCCCAAGCTGTTCTCTGGACTAACCACACTTGGTATACTGCTTCTCGATGACAATAAGTTGAAGAGCCTACCAGATAACATCTTTCAGGGCCTTGGAGGGGTTTTGACAGTTGATTTGAAGAATAACCATCTCGAGACTCTTTCAGGAGATACTTTCTTGTCAAATTCAGTTTTGAAGGCTCTTAATCTGGGTGGCAACCCCTGGAACTGTACTTGTAGTATTAGAGGTATTGCAAAATGGATAAGAAAACATGAGCATGTTGTTCTTGACGGACAGGATGTGATATGTCATAGTCCTGTGTATCAAATGCTCCGTACCATTGGCTCTCTGCAGGATGAGGAATTCAACTTTTGCGATTATAAGACACCCAAGTCAAGTTATTTTTTCACCACACAAACACCAGGTGTTGCTTCAACCACCACAATGCCTACCACAATGCCTACCACAATGCCCACCAAAATGCCCACCACAATGCCCACAACAATGCCCACCACAATGCCTACCGCAATGCCCACCAAAATGCCCACCACAATGCCCACCACAATGCCTACCACAATGCCCACCACAATGCAGACCACAATGCCTAACACAATGCCTACCACAATGCCTACCACAATGCCCACCACAATGCCCACCACAATGCCCCCGACAACATCGGCGACCACTCAAGGCGCTACCCAACAAGTCACCATCCTTACAACCACTCCAACTACAAAACCATCTGCCCTACCCTCCACCATCTTATCCACAATGCTCCTAACTCCCACCACCAACGATCCTAACGAGGAGTTTCCTCCCAACACTGAGAAGCCCTCATCTCATTACAAGGTGGCTAATTTCTATTACACACTGGTGATTGAAGAGGGGCCGGAGTTTGTTCACCACAACCTTCACAAGGGCTGGGTGTACGTGTGGTTTCTGCCCTCGGATGCGGCCTTGACCGGGCTACTCATGTTCTGCTATATCCTTCTTGTGGCTGCAGGCTTGTTCCTCATTTTTGCTGCCATGTTTTGCATGTATCGCCTCAACAACAGCATGGATAAGCTCAAGGCTGAGTGTGCACATCCTCCAGAGTAACAACACAACCGAGATAAGATGTCCTTTTTCAGAGGACGCAGTCTGTGAAAAACACACTTGGGGATAGGTTTTGTTGATACTGTGTTAAGTTGAAAAGCTCACGTGTAACCTTAATATAGTCTGACTTAGAGTATGGGAATCAAATGAATGTGACAAATTATAAGATGAAGGGATTTTTACATATCGAAGAATTAGACTTGGATGATATCGTTTTTTTATATATGCAATTCAGTATGTAAGCTAATGTAAGGGATGTTAACTTATAAATGTTACCACTTGTTTTTTTTTATAATTGTATACAATTATTTAGATCTGTAAAGATTGGTCAAGCAATTAATCAGTCAATAAAAAAAAGAAGCAATGTATAATATAAAAGCAATTATTTAAACATTTAAAGAGTAGGTTTTAGTTATTTCTCTATGAGCTTGTCCAAACGTGTTTGGTGTTTCTTTTTGGTGTCTTAAATGACAGCAAATCAAATACAGTAGCTATGGCTTTTGTAATGTTGACCTAACAAATCGATCTATTAGTAAACATAACTTTTGAAGGTTGCCACAAGCATTTTATTTACCATAGTTCTTGTTTTATAGACCAAAGAAAAACAGTCAACTAATCAGGAAAATATGGAGCAAATGAATCTTTAGAAATTAAATGAGTGGAACTAAATGAAAGTCAAGCCTTTTCTTTGCTATTCATGTGTATTCATTTGTCATGCTAAGGTCTGTAATAAATACTAACATTAAAAAATATGTGTCTTACATTTTTTCAACAAGTGATTTGTTTCCCTCTAGTGGTGAAAGCATCAAACTGCATGGAGAGATATCACAACATTGTTAATATAACTTTTAAGGAATCAATTTGATTAAATAGTCATATGTTCCAATGTCTTTCTTTGAAACCCGGTCCTTTTTCTGGCTGTAATATGAGTTAGCTGAACATCTGTGCCAATAAATCATATCTACAGTGGTACTGTTTCATAAACTTGTGCCAGGGCACGAGTCATATTGCTGTTTCTGTAAACATCTCTCTTATCTGAGTTTCTCATCCTTAGTTGGGAATGAGGGAGTAATGTGCATTCCCCAAATGAATCAAGTCTTGGGATCTGGGAAGCATTACAGAAAACAGGAAGGTCTGATTTATTCCTGTTTCTCCACAGACTCAGCGAGCAAAATATCCGCTAAGATGACTTTCCCTGTAATTTTCATTTCTCCATGATGAAACAAAACCACAACAATGTGCACAGAGTGTTCATTCCCTTTTTTAGACCAGCCCAAGATCACTCATAACACGATGTACTTATAGAAGTAAGGAAAAAGATTGAAAAAAAACTTTTCATAGTTTTCAAGTACATACATTTTCATACAATTTTTTTTAAAGATGATAGGACCTTTTTAAATCTAACTTTGTAGACGAAGAAAATGCTTGACTGTGGTACAAAAATGCTTTGAAAGCGCACAAAATGACAGCGGATGCCACAAATTCCACAAGGAGTGATTGGACTTTAAAACAAACGGCAAACAAAAGAGGATGAATAACTGAACAGCACCCAAGTTCATCGCTATGGCAACGGGTGATTAGGCCTTCCAGTACGCTGACCTCACACAACAGTGGGCATACACACACACACACACACACACACACACACACACACACACACACACACACACACACACACACACACACACACACACACACACACACACACACACACACACACACACACACACACACACACACTTCCATATACACACACAGTGAGAGAGAGAGAGAGAGAGAGAGAGAGAGAGAGAGAGAGAGAGAGAGAGAGAGAGAGAGAGAGAGAGAGAGAGAGAGAGAGAGAGAGAGCATGGGGAGAGGAAATCCTACTGCAAGGGTCAAAGGGAATATTTTAACACATTGGAAAACAAGTGGAGTTTTTTTAACCCACCCTTTTATTGTCTGTGATGAATTATCTTAACCTGTTATTCCGAGGGATTTTCCAAAGGACATCTTTAACTTGTTCCTGGCAAAATAGCTGTCTTTACAGCGATTAACCACTTAAGTCCAATATTTGACAGTAAAAGAGCATTTTGACATTTACAAAATATAATTGAACCCAAACATTTTACCCATTACAGCTACATATATAAAAAAAAAAAAAAAAAATTCCAGCTTGTTTTCATCTGGTAGAGCAGTTCTCTCATAAAGTTATTGGTACAGTCATGATCTAGTTAGCTATGTTATTATCAATTTATCAAAAAGAAATGTGGATGTTGGACATATAAAGCGGTTACTGTACTCTTGTTTCAGTCTTCATTCTTCAACTCTTGCTTATCTTGCTGCAAAACTACTGGAGCAAAGCAAATTATTTTTAAGCCAATTTAAAGTTTCTTATATGGGAAATTATGTTAAATCGAAGTATGAGAGTTCAAACAAGGAGGGAAAAAAAAGTAAACTGCAATATTACAACTTTCCTTATCAGTCTGCTGACTGCTGACCTTTTGACCCAGATGAAGACACTGAACATGAACTTCTGTAAGACTGCGTGACGATTCCTGGTTTCATGGACAAGTTATATTTTCTTTTTTAAAATATCTTTTTTATTGAGTCAGGCACAATGAGTTTACATTTATACAGTCAATATATATATATTTTTCCGCTTTCCCCCCCTCCCGGTCCTAGCTAGTAAATTAAATAACTAACTAAATAAAATAAATACATGTATAGGTAAAAGTAAAGTAATGTAGAAGATAATATTAAAAGAAAATGTATAGATAAGGGAATAAAGAATAGTAACAGTAATACATGTACCCATATATTCACATATGTATACCCACATATACACATACACATACATGTGTGTACATACCCACACACATGTACACATGCACATACATACACGTACCTACATACATACATACATGTATACAAAGAAAGAACAAAAATAAATAAATAAATAAATAAATAAATAAATAAATAAATAAATAAATAAATAAATACAAATTAATACAAAAAAAATAAAAAAATAAAAAGAGACACAAGAAAAAAAAAACTGAAAAAAAACATACACATACATTCGTAGTTCCCCCCCTTTCTTCTTAATTTAGTGTCTTAAGTTCAGCTATGTAAGCTATCATAGAGCCCCAGACAGATTCAAATAGTTTTGAGGAGCCCCTCAGGTTATATTTAATCTTCTCCAAGTTCAGGTACAACATTAAATCTTTAAGCCATAGAGATGCTTTAGGTGGTATAGAAGATTTCCATTCTAGGATTATTCTTCTACGTGCTAAGACAGATGCAAAGGCTATACTGTCTTTAGTTTTCCTCTTCAACATTCGGTTGCCAGGTAGTACTCCAAAAATGGCAGTTTCTGCACATGGTGTCAATACCACGTCCAAGGCCTCAGTAAGGTGTTTGAAAATGCTTGTCCAGTATCCTTGTAGGCGAGGACAAGACCAAAACATATGAGTCATGTTTGCTGGTGACGTGTGGCATCTGTTACAGGTAACCGTGACATTTGGGTATATTTTGGAGAGTTTAGAGTTGTTGTAATAGATACGGTTGACAACTTTTAGTTGTATAAGATTGAGCCTGGCACAGGACGTACTATTGTTCACTCTCGCTAATGCGCCATCCCAGACCTCATCATCTATAGCTTGGACTAGTTCCTCTTCCCAATCTTGTTTGATTTTACCAAGCGATGTTTCTGTGAGAAGGGAGACGGAAATGTACATTCTTGAAATCAAACCTTTTTCGATTGTTAGATTGTCCAGGATTTAGTCAATTATTGAATCCGGAGGGATATTGGGGAAGGAAGGGTTGTTTAGTTTAACCCAGTTTCGGACCTGGAAGTAGTGAAATAGATGAGTGTCTGGAAGGCAACATTTGTCAGAGAGTTGGCTAAAGCTACCGAAAACATTGTTAATGTAAAGGTCCCTTACTCTGATAAGACCTGATCTCTGCTACATAGAGAAGGCCCCATCAGTGTAAAGGGGGAGAAAGAGATGGTTGTTGCGAATGGGACTATGTATAGAGGATCCACAGAGTCCATGAGCCTTTCTGAATTGGGACCAAATTCTTAGGGTGGAAACAACAATCGGGTTATTCGAATATTGAGTTGGCCGGCTGGGTAATGTAGATGTAAGCAAAGCCAGGAGTGAGGTATTAGGAAAGGATTTGGCTTCAAGCTCACACCAACTGAATGTTGGTTCCTTAGTCCATAGAATTACTTTGTGGATATTGGCTGCCCAATAGTAGTGTCTTATATTTGGAAGCGCTAATCTTCCTGTAGATCTATGCCTTTGTAAAAGCTCTTTCCTAATTCTAGGAGTCTTCCCTTGCCATAAAAAAGAGGAGATTAGTGTGTCTATTTTACGAAAAAGTGATTTTGGTAGGAAGACTGGCAGACATTGAAAGAGGTACAGAAAGTGAGGGAGAACGTTCATTTTGACAAGTTATATTTTGTGTACAGGCTTATGTGGGCCATAACAGACAACAGATGCTGTCATGTGATCTAACTCCTGCTCCCCATATAGCAGAACATATAGCAACAATTTCTTCTGACTGAAATGACAGGAAGGCTTTTTTCATAACGTGTTAGAGGCAGCTGACATGACTGTCAGGCTTTACATTGCCTCACAGCTGACAGATTGTTTGCTCACCCACTGGGAAAAAAGTAGCACCCTTGAAGCAGTCCACTTTATCTCCAACTCTCTGAGAGAGGAGCACGTGTTTACATTATCAACACATGGTTACATTTTTAAAACATGTGGCTCTGAACTTTAACCTTTAGTTTAAAAGATAGATTAAATGTAAACCTCTTTTTAAACAGTTTAGATTTTCCTAGATTAAACATCACATTTGTATTCTGTTGCCCAACGTGTTTAAATAAAAAATATAATACAGTATTATAGATCAAGGAAAGTTAATTTATTTTCTTATCTTTCAGTATATTTACAGTACGAACAGAAAATCACCATGTTTACAGTATAAGTATTGCGCGCTGCAGCAACTGACAATACGTTAAAACTCCACCCTCACTATCGGCCTATTGGGGAGGGGTTTTTGTTTGTCAGGTTGCTGCAACAGATGGAGTAACTTACTGCAACTGAGGAATGTTAAACATGCAGAACACTTTCTGCTCAGCCTCCCTCCTGCTGATTTATAGAGGAACATACAACTCATTTTAGCATCAAAGCTACATCCTAATAAATGTACATGAACAGGTTGGGAAAATAACAATATTTAAGTCCTGTACGGGAACAATACAGTGTTTTCTGTCATCTTGCTTGATCACTAGAATGATTTGGTAAACAATCTAGTTTTTATTTTAATTCTCATAAACCCAGAATTGAACAATGCTAAAAAGCTGTTTTTTAAACTTACAGTATGTGACTAAAAAGTTGTTTGAAGGTTTTGTCTTTCTCTGAATCATCCTTCACTCATATCATCTCAAAACTGTAAACATCCAAATGGAATCATTGGCTTACCATGATACTGGGGACGTCACATCAAAACTATGCCAAGCTGACAATTACATTTGCACACCCAAACAAAAAGGCACGTACGTACAAAACAATGTCACACAAAAAGACACCAGCTCTATCAACCAAACCAAGTATACTCTCCTTATAATCCTAACCCATAATATAAATATAGTTCTGATTATTGAAGGAATACAATGCTATGAAACGATTGAAAACATATGAATCACCTAAGATGAAGCAAAGATCACTTATCTTCTTACATGTATTCAAACGAACACAGACAGCTGTAGGCCTATAGTATAAACGCAAATCCCCAGAGGGTGGGGCTTCCCTTTGCGTGCTTGATCCCCCACCATCCCATTTAGCAAAAAAAAACGTGAGTGTGTGAGAGGAACAGAGGGGGCAGGGGGTTATAGCTGGGACGCTGAGCAGTGCAACTAAAGCCTGAGTAATAGGACCTGCAGATTTCATGAGCTCAGGGCAAAAAACTGAAAACTGGTTGGTGAGGGGAATCGAGTGATGACGAAGAGCAGGAAAATGTGATGGTGTGTGAGTTCAGACGGTGCCGGAAACTTTCATCAGACGATTTGTGAAACTGAGGAGGAAGGGAGGACGTCCATAAAAGATAACCACACCAACTCACTGTCACTCTTCACTCAATCGTCTGCCACTACCGGAGGTAAGTTCTCTAAAACAGGGTGATGTGCTGGTTAACAAGGTGATGAACTGTACTGAGATAGAACATTATCTGAACCTTACTAAGAGAAGGATAGCTATCAGTAAGTTATAACAGCATTACGCCAGGGTAATCTATTGGACTTCTACCTTAACAATACAAGCTTCTGTACACAATTTAACCTGTCTGTATTGTTGTGTAAAGTACATTACTGCCAATAGGATAAGTTTGCTTGAATTTAGTGACATTCTTTTTGTTAACATTTATTTTTATTTTGGATACCGTTAGACTTAACACTATGTTTCATAAAGTAGTAATCATAAACCTTTTAAATGAATTTGTAATCAAGTTATGTGGCTTGAGTGAGATTCTCTGGCAGCACTGTGCCCCACTTTGCTAGTTCAGTTTTTTTCATGACACACAAAGTCCTGATCCTTCTGCTATGGCTCAGGGGGGGGGGGGGGGGGGGGGAAATAAAGCAATTCATGGTGAACTGGAAATGCTTAAGCCATTACACAGTGCTGCAGAGCATTCCAGGTTGTCTAAGTTGGGAACATGGGTTCTGTTGGACTGGGATGTTATACTACAAACTCAAAAGGAAACATGGTTTAGCTTTCAAAGTGTGTTGATGTTGTGTCTACAAGCAGTGATGCTAGAATGTGTCATGTGTCTGAAAAGTTACTTAAGTTGCTTAAATCCATTGTTCCTAATGTTTCCCACCTTAACATAAACTGGGGAAGGGGAACTATATAAAGATAACACATTACTCAATTGTCATATAGCGTATTCAGATTCACATCCCTGTTTTAAATGTTAACTTTGACTATTCTCTTTCACACAAGAAAAAGGGAAATGGTGATAGTGATGAAAACATTGGGTGTCGCCCCATAAAACCTAATTTCAACATATGAGAAGGAATGCTATTCCAAATGTTTAGGGTTAAGGTTATTAAAAGTAGCAGTAAAAGTAAGGATAATGGTAAAGTAGGAGTGTCGGTAGGGTTGGGAATAAAGAATAACGGGTTTCAAAATAGCATATACTGCTGTTTTACTAACAATGAGAACATTTTCCCTCTCACAGCAGTGACCCACCTCTTAAATGAAAACAGATACGAGTATGAATGTATTGAAATTGAAACAGCTGTGACGCAACAGGATGTATTTTATAACCATATCTTTGATGTGAAGAGCAAAGGGAAAAGAGGGAAAGACAGAAAGAAATCGTTTTTTGCTGAGCTCTTTTGAGGGGCATACTGGTCTCTTTAGAAAGTTACTTCCTTGGAAAGACACTTTCTGCACCCTAATACATCTAAACCTGAGAAACAACTCATGCTTGCCAACCGTAAGTTGCAGAACTTTAAAAGGATTTGTATGGAGAAGCAGGTCATTATGTTGGCAGAGCTTTGCCTTTGGAGCCTCCTGTGCCATAACAAACAGAAAGCCCAGCCTCCGCCACAGCCTCAAACATGTGATGCACCAGAGACACAGAGATCCTTTAGCTCGTGGCAGAAAAACAAACCCCATTTCCATATTCTATAATTGTATACTCTGCAGTTTGAGAATGTAGTACTTGATAACATTTGGCAGCACACCTTTTATTTGAGCTAGAAAAATACTGTTTGAAACCAATTTGGTTTTAATGCCAAATGCTACTAGCCATGGTGATTTACCAGCCAGTTCCATTGGCCATCTTGGTGGGCGATGCTCCAAGCAACAAAGTACAACACTGGATGCATTGCAAATGTCTCCTTTTTGGATTAAACAAGAATGCTGAGGCATTCAACATGTAGGCAGGCTACTAATAAGAGTTCCTAACACCCTTCATGCAATTATAGTGATGATTGAAAGTTCGGATAACTCACATACTGGCATGAACTTGTGCTCAGCATTAGCCAAAGAAATGTAGTATTGCACATCCATAAGTTTGGGGTGCATATAAAAGACACATTGCTAAACCAGAGGCTGACTATAGTTGCTAGTATGGGTCAAGCTCTCATTTCCACTTAAAGCGGACAGTTACGCCCTTTCTAAATGCTGAATGCAAATGTCTTTTAAACACCACTTTCCATACCACCATTTGTAACACTGGCATTCTTATAAAAATAAAAAATAAAATATATTGTATCTTTCTTGACACCAGTCCTCCAGAGCTACAGAGGACATATTAAAATGTTTACATAGGTGGAACTAATCCAAGTGACTGGTGGTTAACTGACTCTGACATGTTAAAGATGTTAGTACACAACGTCCATGACATCTTCAAATATACTTTGCCATCTATGTAAAACTGATTCAAGATTCATAACCAACCTTGACCATAGCTGTTTACTCTGTTCTAGGTAAAAGAAAATGGACCTGCCCCTGAAGCTTGAAGTGTTCCTTCTTCTCTGCTCTTTCCACACTGTTGTTTGGGCGTGTCCAGATGGATGCATGTGTCAAGGAACCAAAATCTTCTGCAGCGGGCTCTCAGGCTTCCCCACGAGTGTGCCCCCAGCAACCACAGACACCTACCTCTCCAATTGCAGTATCTACTCCCTGAAACCAGAGGACCTGACTGATTTCTCTGATGCACTTGAGATCTTTTTTATGAAAGACACAGTTTTAAGGGAAGTACGTACTGGCACCTTTGATTTATCTCCGAATTTGGGTGTCTTAGGGTTTACTACAACTGAATTACAAGATCTCCCAGATGCCTTGTTCCAAAATCTTCTGAAACTCAAGACTCTGAATCTGAAGAGCAACAATCTCCTGGTACTCCGCCCTAACTGGTTTTCCACGTTGGCAAAGCTACAACACCTTGACCTCAGCAAAAACCTTTTCACTTCTTTACCTGAAGAAACTTTTCACCCTCTTGCTGAGCTGCAGATCCTTCTTTTTTCTGGAAACAATATCAGTCATCTACCTAGAGAGACATTCAAGGGTCTTTCAAAGCTGAAAACCTTACGGCTTAACAAAAACTCTCTACAGGAAATACCCCTTGGAAGTTTGGATGACCTTGGAGAACTGGAGGAACTATCCCTACATGACAATCTAATCACTCATCTCCACCAGGATCTGTTCTCCAAGACTTTGAAACTCCAGAAGCTGTACCTCTCCAACAACAGGCTCAGATCTCTTCCACAAGGGATCTTCTTAAACCTGCCCATTCTTTCCCAGATCTCCTTGTATGAAAACCAGCTGGAGAGTCTGGGGCCAGGAGTGTTTGGGCCCATGGCCCTGCAGGAGTTGTGGCTGTATGACAACAAACTGAGTCATGTGGAGGATGACACATTCAGAAACCTGACACAGTTGCGTCTCCTGGTCCTCAGTCGCAACCAGATCAGCTCTGTATCCACCAGGGCCTTCGGAGGGTTGGATCAGCTTGGAGAGGTATCACTTCACACTAATCTGCTCACAACACTGCAAGCTGGGACTTTCCAAGATCTGCCGAGTCTGGTCAACATTTCTTTGGAGCATAACCTCATCAGCACCCTACCGTTGGGATTTCTCCAGGGCGTGAGCAACCTGGGACAGATAGACCTGCAAAATAACTCCCTTCCCAATCTGCCACAAAAGAGTCTAGATGCGCTCAGTTCAGCAAAGGAGGTTCTCTTGCAGCAGAACCCCTGGAGGTGTGACAGGGATATTCTACCACTTAGAAACTGGCTGAAAGAGCACCCATCCAAGGCCAACCAAACGCTTGTGGTGTGTGAAGCACCTTTAAATCTGAATGGCGAGGTAATTGCTCTGCTAGAGGATAAGAACTTCCTGTCCTTCGGCTCTACAGAGGCCCCTGTGTTGACCTCCACGGAGAAGAGGAGGAGACCACAGACTCCACCAGCGAGACTAAGCACTTCCTCACCTGTAGTCAAGACCACCGCTGCCTCAGAGAGTGGCAGTGAGGAGGTCACCAGTGGTGGGCAAGGGGAGAAGGATACTGTTTCTAATGATAACTCAATCATCCTCATCGTCATCGCAGTAGTAGCCACTGTCATCCTCAGCACTGTCATCATCGGCTTTGTGTGCTGGAGGAAGAACAAGAGAGGCAGGGGAAATATTGGCCGCAGAAACAAGAACTCTGTGCTGTAGATGAGACCACCCAATTTTAGCAACCCAAGAACTATTAAAGCCAAGGGAAAATTGGTTATTGTGGCTAAGTTGGAAAATGTGGAGCCCAGCTTCAAAAGCAACAGAATTAACCACTTCGTTTACATTCAGATGTACCAGCTAAAACAAACAAGTACACTTTTGAATTAATCAGCTTTCAATTTAAATGATTTTATTTGTAATGAATTTACCAGCCAGTTTCCCCTCATGTGTGCTGTGAAAAGACAACTGATATATAGTATTGACTAATGGTGAAAACACCACATTGCCATCTTGTGGGCAACATGGACATTTCGGGGAATTTAAACTCAGATGCTCTGAAACAGTGTATTTCTTATTGCAGACTTAATGCTGCATTCAGTACTTTGTGAAATCAATTCCTATAGTTGCAGTTTGACAATTACTCTTTGTGCTAACAATACTTTTAGGAGACAGGTTTACTTTTTGCAAAACGGAAATCGTTAAAAAATATTTTGACTCGACTGTAACTCAACTCATACTATGGTTTCACACTTAAAATGCAAAATGTTACTATACGTTGAATAAATGCACTACTTTTAGTGGGAGCAATCTTATATTGTGTTTATTATTTACTGCTATTTTGTATTACACTCAAGCTTAACCTCATTGAATCTGAGAACAAGTTATCTTTTATTTACACATTATTCAGGACTCAATATTTCAATACATTTGAAAAGTAGTATTACACTGACATATTCTTTCATACATTATATGAAAAAGAAAATATCATACATACAATTTATAATCATTGGTATGTCTGTAAGGATGTTGATTAAGTTGAGTAGTAATTCAAACTGAACAAAATAAACTTCAGACATGGTAAAGGGAAGGAGGCACAGCATGATATTGCACCATAAACCCTTGTTGCATTTACAGCAATATGTATGTTTTGTAATGTAGCGATGATGTACATTTATTACTGGTAAACTAAATCCACCCATCTTCTTCACGTCTACTCATCTCTTCATTAAATTAAGTTTACAAAAAGACTGACACACTTATTGAAGGCAGTCAGAAAAATTGTTGAATCATTTACATACAAAACTAAAATTCCATCCTTTGTTTTGCCCAAGACAAAACAAGTGAAACATAAATACTGTAATGTACATTATATCTAATTGTTGCCTGACATTAACAATAAAAGGAAGGAAGTTCAAACATAATAAAAAAACTGGAGATGAAGGCATGTGAAGTGAAACTGTCCTGATGTGGGAAAAGATATATTTTAGAAAATTAGAAAATGTTTATATATATATATTATGGTCTATGTTTAGAGTGTGCACATGAATGATAGATACTTAGTTACAATCTATTACTATATTGTATTTTTCAATCAATAACATTAGAAAATAATTATAACCATGCTGCAGAACAGCACTGTAACTAACTGATCTATTTAAAACCTGGAGTCCTTGCTCTTATCTCAAGCTGCAGAAGTGTTTGACACCACGCCTCACATGGGATGCAACCCACTCCAGGCCTGTTGGCTAACATCGATACAGAAGATAACTAATGATACTGAACGTGTTTGTGTCTCCTCACTGCTGTAACAACCTATTTCAACCAGCGTCAGGAAATAATAAGGTAGGTTTTGGCATTCAATTGTAAAACATTCTAGATTGAAAAATGTTTATGATAAACTTGATCATTAACTTTCATAGGAAAGAGAAACAATACATTTAACTACCTAAGGTATATAAGGTTAGAGTTGAATCTACAACATTTCATAAAAAGTTAAAGGTTTTTCATTTTTTTCTTTTTATAGTGAATAAGCATGTCAAGAGGAGAAATCATCGTTCTTATTTTGTCTTTGCTGTTTGAGGCTTCACTGAACCAAACATGTAAAAATGAGACAGACTGTCCCAAAGAAAACCAGGATGTTTTCAGTTCATCTACAACAGAAATCCCAAGCCTCCTGAAACCAGGTGCCACTGAGTTTTTTTTTTTGTCAAGCCAGATTGAAACAATCCCCAAAGGAGCCTTTGTTAAAAACCCGCAGCTTGAAAAGCTGGAGTTACTGTCCACCACCACGACATCTATTGAACCGGGAGCTTTTGAAGGTTTGGTAGACCTCAAGCATATTGAGATCTCAAGCACTCCATTAATGTACATCCCAGTGGGAGTCTTTAAAGACCTCAGCAACCTAGAGAAGATTATCCTAAAGTTTAACAAGCTCCGCAGTCTGGAAAAAGGTTTGTTTGATGGCCTTGACAAATTAACAGAGCTGCAGTTACATGGGAACAACATTGGATCGATTGAAGATGGGACATTTGATGGCCTGGAGAACCTCTTGGTGCTTCATTTGGCTAAAAACAATCTCTCTGCTGTATCAACCCACTGGTTTTCAAATTTGAATAAACTGCTGACACTACGACTTTACGACAATCAGCTGACCTCGGTTCCTGAAGATATTTTCCAGAATTTGCCAAACTTGAAAGAAATTGCCTTGCATGGAAACAAAATAGCAGAATTGTTACCTAATCTATTTCCACATAAAGACAAACTCAATAAACTGCTTCTGGAGAATAATCTTCTTACAGGTTTGCCTGAAGGATTCTTCGTTGGCTTCACTCAGCTTAAAACGCTGACCTTACAGACAAATAAACTGACAAGTCTACCACCTGTGCTTTTTGGAGAAATGCCTAAATTGACAGATTTGAGCCTCAGTCAAAACAGTCTTAGCACCATTCCTAAAGGAGTATTTAGCCCTCTGAAGAAACTCAAGAAGTTAGATCTGTCTAAAAATCAGTTTGTAAAGGTGTATGCTGAGTACTTTGAAGGCCCTGAGAAGCTGGTAGATCTGAATCTACAGAACAACAAGATAAAGTCGCTGGACGCAGATCTGTTTGAAAAGCTACAATCGGTGGTCACACTCAGGCTGGCTCACAATGACCTCCATACTCTTCCAGAGGATATCTTTGAGCCTTTATTAAAACTGAAGAAACTTTACCTCAGTGACAACCCGTGGCGATGTGACTGTAATCTGATTCCTCTTCACCTCTGGATAAAAGCACACTTTGATAAGATTGTGTCTGCTGCTGTCTGTGAGTATCCAGAACATCTAAAAGGGCAGAATATTAAATCATTAACAGAGGATCAATTTATTTGCCCCACCCTTCCCCCCACTACCACGACATTTCCCACTACAGAACCAACAACCATCGTTACTACCACAACACCAATTCTAACAACACCTACCACCACTTTACCAACCACCACTCCCACCACTACACTCCCAACTACAGAACCGCTTAACACAACACCAACAACCACCTTTCCAACCAAAACTATACCAACAACCCCCGTCTTAACCACAACACTAGCCACAACAATACCAACAACTACAATTCTGCAAACAACTACACCCACAACCACAACAACAACCACACCCACAACCACTATTACGACAACTCTACCTATGAC
The DNA here is from genome assembly GCF_949606895.1 of Notothenia rossii. Lineage (NCBI taxonomy): Eukaryota > Metazoa > Chordata > Actinopteri > Perciformes > Nototheniidae > Notothenia > Notothenia rossii. Next base: position 84,060,043 of record NC_136912.1, on the reverse strand, counting down.
GACAACAACCACACCCACAGCCACCATAATGACAACCCTACCTACAACCCTTCCTACAACCCATCCTACAACCACACCAACAACCACTATTATGACAACCCTTCCTACGACCACAACCACACCAACAACCACTATTATGACAACCCTTCCTACGACCACAACCACACCAACAACCACTATTATGACAACCCTTCCTACAACCCTTCCTACGACCACAACCACACCAACAACCACTATTATGACAACCCTTCCTACGACCACAACAATACCCACAACAACAATTATGACAACTGTATTAACCACCACAACAGCAACCACACCCACTATAACAACAACCCTACCCAAGACAACCACACCCACAACCACAACCACTATTATGACAACTATTTTGACAACTGTAGCTATGACAACAACCACTTTAACGACAACTGTACCTACTACCACGACAACAACCACACCCAGAACCACCATTACGACAACTGTACCTTCAACCACGACAACTGCAACCACTTTTCCATCCACCATCACCACAACAACTATGTCCACAACCGCCCTTACCACTACCCAACCTACCACCTCCCAAACAACAACGCCTTTTCCTCAAACCACTCTAGTGATCTTCACCTGTCCCATGGAGCCAACCAGTCAGGAGCCATCGCCTTCCTTCACACATCAGTACAGAAACAAAGTTCAGGGGTGCAAATCTGAGATGATGATCTACACCACACTGCTGGTGCTGGAGATCACTTGTACACTGGTGCTGGCGAGGTTTACCCTGTCCCTCTACCGACTGCTGCAGCGCAGGGAGAGTAAGAACCAGAGGGTTGAACTAACCCGGTTCTCCTACAGGAGGGAGGTCATCCTCAGGCCTCTACATAGATGAATGTAAACAACAACTGCCCCTTTAGAGAAAGCTCCCTTGTTTGGTGCAAAATATGGTAGGTGAGCATATTTGCAATCATATGATCTGCCAAGGCATTCTTAGGTAATACAATTGACCCTCTACTTGTTTATATAATGTTTTTTTTATGTATATAACACATTAACATCAATAAAATAGGAAATTAAAATATAATTAAAAGTAATGCCAAAAATTCCCAATGTTAACCTATTGATCACATGCTTTAGCAGGCTGTTTATCAATGAAACAAGGAGATGTATCATCATGAAAGTCTTTGATTGTAAAGGATTTTTGAGGAAATAACAAATGTTTTCATAAATAAAAACACGTTATATGGATAATAAAAAATGAAGTTGTCAAAAAAAAAAAAGATCTTCCTGGATATCTGTTTTATTACACTTGGGTACAAAAAACACCTTCTTACAGTTAAGTTAAGTTAAAGCCTTGTGTTGTCATTATACACAGAGTATAACGAGATTCAGAGTGCAACTCTGTCCCGGTGTGCAAAAAATACAAACACATACATAACACTAAAAAACACGGCAATAGGACAGACAACATAAACAATCATTCGGGGGAATAAATAGTTACACATATTGATATAAAAAGTGTATAAAGTGCATTAAAAGTGTGTGTATGTGTGATAATGGTTAGAGTTATTGCATTATGTGTGGTGGTTAAGCAGCGTGACGGCCCAGGGGTAGAAACTGTTTTTGAGTCTGTTTGTCCGTGACTTGAAGCTCCTGTATCTCCTCCCAGAAGGCAGGAGAGAGAACAGTCTGTGAACTGGGTGAGAGCTGTCCTTTATTATTTTTGTTAGCTCTGCTGCGGCAGCGGGAGGTGGAGATGTGATCCAGAGAGGGCAGGGGGTTTTCTCTGCCATCCTGATCACTCTCTGCAGGGCTTTCTTGTCCGCAGCTGAACAACCTGCATACCACCCCGAGATGGAGTATGACAGCACGCTCTTGATGGTCGCCCGGTAGAATGACACCAGCAGCTTCTTGTTCAGTCGGTTTCTCCGAAGCACCCTCAGGAAGTGTAGTCGCTGCTGGGACTTCTTAACTGCTGCAGTGGTGTGTGCTGTCCAGCTGAGGCTCTTCGAAATGTGAACCCCCAGGAACTTAAAGGTGGAGACCCTCTCCACTCTCTCTCCATTGAGATGAATGGGGGCGTGTTCTGGACGGTGCTTTCTGAAGTCTATGATGATTTATTTTGTTTTGCTTGTGTTCAGATACAGATTGTTTGCTGAACACCACGCAGACAGCTTCAGGATCTCGTCTCTGTATGCCGACTCATCGTCTCCCTTATATATTTGGCCGACCACAGTGGTGTCATCTGCACATTTTATAATGGAGTCGTGTGTGTAGAGTGAGAGTAGCTGGCTCAGCACGCAGCCCTGCGGGGAGCCAGTGCTGAGGGTGCGGGTGGAGGAGCAATAACGGCCTATTTTCACTGTCTGAGGACGGTCTGTAAGGAAATTATTTATCCAGGCGCATAAGATGGAGGGGAAACCTAGGCTTGACAGTTTTTCCACTAGTATGTCAGGTATGATGGTGTTAAAAGCTGAGCTAAAATCGACAAACAGCATCCTGATATAGCTGCCTTCTAGGTGGCTCACAGCTGTGTGAAGGACCATGGCGATGGCATCATCCGGCAAACTGATGAGGGTCGAGGTAGGGTGGGAGGCTGACGAGACAGAGATCCATGAAATGATGTCCCATTCACAGATAACATAAGGAGTTTAGGAAACTTGATCTCAGACAATCTATGTGTCTGCAAATTAGATGAAATTGTAATAAATTGGATTACATTTATAGTTGTTTCTTTTAGAGTTAAGTAATAAAGCTTTTTGTTTTGTTATTAGACATTTTGATTGCTGCAAACTTTATTGCACTATCTCCATAAGGACACACTGGTTCTTTACAGCTAAACAAATGAATCCCAGAGGTGAACTCATTATGTGGCAGAGTGAAAGACAGTGTGCAGGCTCTGGGTGTGTGTTTGGTACGGTTGTCTACCTGATAACTAAAGGTTAAATACATTAATTAGGCCTTGTATTAGATAGTAGCACAGAAAGAGAAAAGTAGGGCAGATTCATTAACCTGTCTGTGTGAACATGTTTGTGAGTTTGTGCATGTGTGTAAGTGTTAATAACTGAATTAAAAACTAAAATTAATCTTAAATGTTTGCTCTTATAATTGGACTAATAATTAATTAAGTATTTATGAGGTTAAGGGTCAACTTTCACTTAATTGTGTATATGTCATAAACTTCAAACTGTAAAATATCTACTTTGTATATTAAAAACTAAAATGTAGCTACAAGGAAAAACTTAAACCTACAGTAAGCAAAAAAGAAACTTGATAATGTTTAGATGTATAAATGTGAAGGTCTTCCACTAGAGGGCATTTCTCTGGTGGATAAAACAGCACGAGTGTAATGCACGGTTTGCTATTGTTAAGACCTCTCCTGGGATGTGGCATCACAAAGCTATTCTTGTCTTGAAATGGAATAAGCAGTCTGATGTCTTCATTATTTATCCAGATTTGAGTGACTGGTGCATTTCAGTCCACTCTACATGTTTCTGTGTCTCTGTGATTTCAGATAAAGCAGTTTCTGAGACTTTGCAATTGTCTGAAAAGGTAAAAAAGGGGATGCTGTTAAAATCATCCAGACAATTTTAATGAAGTTGTGCTTTACTGATATATTTGTTGGTCGAAGATAATCTAATTTAAAATGAGAACCCACTCTCAATCCGACCTACTGGAGCAGATTTTCTCATGATACAAAAATATATTCATAATTAGAAATAAAACCTCACGATTCAGACGTTCAAATGTATCTGGCGCAAAACAACACCTGAAATCAAGATTAGCTAACAAGCTAACATATGACCTCGCCGCGACGTAATATGACTATAATCACTAGCTGGAGTATTCATACTCAGTATTTGCTGAGTACAGAGTTAAATGCCCTGCTCTGAAGGTTATCTTGGTTTAAATGTTTCCAAAGCAATGCGACTGAGCCTCTACATGGGTTTACATTTGAGAATAAGCAGTTGCCCCTCTTTTGTACACAGAAACATACAATGAGATAGAGGGCAAAGGATAAGATTCTTGCTCATAAACACGGTGAAAGGTCACAGGGTTGTTGTTCAGATTAAACCTCTTTCACTGTTTCTAAAAGCCTTCCTGATGGATTTTACCTGGGTGAACCTGTAACAGTTCTACAGCTCTCAATGGGCTAAACGATCTTCTTACTGAAGCAAAAATAACTTGTCATATCCTTTGAAACCTCTGTTTAGGGAGGGATAAACTAATGAGCCTGAAATGGAGCTGAGGAGGTAATTGTGTGTGAAAAGGGCAATGTGCTGATGAACATAAGAGGCCATCAAATAAAGGGGAACCCATTATAGCTAAACTAAGACATTTCAACTGGAAAATAGCTTGCTGTAACCAGGTGGATTATCAGAAGGAATCGTTCATCTGATTACCTGGGATTAATGACCAACAGAGGCCTATTATCGAGAATATGCGGAACATACGATAGAGTTATGGCCTATCTTTTAGCATTCATCCTCCCATTCTTCATAGTATATTCTTTCTTTGTGAAATGATAATAAAACTCAGAGAGCCCCTTTGGGGGAGGTTCACTTCTTTGTCCTCAGAATAAAAATCTCAAGGCAAAACTCAATCAAAGAAATCTTCAATGCTGATGGGCATTTCTTCAAAATTTCTATAAGCAGGCTTTAAGCACTCAAAAGCTAAAGCAAAAACACTTCAAATAGAAAAGGAACAGCAAAAGGAACAGCAACCTTTGTGATTGTTGTCAAGGAAGGTCATTCTTTGAGATTGTTAAGTGAAAAAAAGTAATGTTTGTGAATCTGTTGCTAGGAAGTCTTTGAATCCAATAATATTCACATAGAGATTCATCATCTGTGGGCATAAAGAAAATACAATAGTTACTTCAAAGCTGCAAAACCCATGAGACGTTCGTCTGCTTTGCTTTGCTGTGTTGGTCACACACACACACACACACACACACACACACACACACACACACACACACACACACACACACACACACACACACACACACACACACACACACACACACACACACACACACACACACACACACACACACACACACACACACACACACACACACACACACACACACGCCTCTTTTCTTGGCTCAGTGGAAACAGTCCGACAGCTGCCCTCCAGCCTCCAGTAGCCTCCTTATGGTGCAACTGCAACCTGCTGAACACACACATACAAATGTCAACAGACACACAGAAAAACAATCAATTCAGGGCTGTGTTTTTCTTTTACGGCAAACGAGAGCAAATGGGATAAGATGAAAACATAACAAAGGTCAGGATAGTTATATGAGCCCCAAAGAATGTTTATAATTGTATCGTCCAATAAACGTTAATCCATCAAATATTTGGGATTATTACCTCACTGATGTTAAACAATATGATCCGTAGGGGATTTCATTTGTATAAAAGGTTTACTAGATAATATGCCATATTACAACACACCTGTCAACACTTAAATCCCCTTCCGGCGTCTTCCTTTGACCCTTGCAGTATGATTTCCTCTCCCCATGCTCACTCTCTCTCTCACTGTGTGTGTGTTTGTGTGTGTGTGTGTGTGTGTGTGTGTGTGTGTGTGTGTGTGTGTGTGTGTGTGTGTGTGTGTGTGTGTGTGTGTGTGTGTGTGTGTGTGTGTGTGTGTGTATGCCCACTGTTGTGTGAGCTCAGCTTACTGGAAGGCCTAATCACCCGTTGCCATAGCAATGAACTTGGGTGCTGTTCAGTTATTCATCCTCTTTTGTTTGCCGTTTATTTTAAAGTCCAATCACTCCTTGTGGAATTTGTGGCATATGCTGTCATTTTGTGCGGGTTTTTAAAGCAATTTTGAACCACAGTCAAACATTTTATTCGTCAGCCTACAAAGTGAGATTTAAAAAGCTACCTTCTTCCTGTGGGATGAAACACGGTTTCTACACGGACCACTATTGCGGTAAGCATGTTGTAACTTCCGGTTGTTGTTGTCATCTCCGGGTATCCCGTGTGCCTGTTCTGTTGCTGATAGCTTGTTATCTTAACTTAATCGATCGTTTTAAAACTCTTGATCACGGCAACTGCCTGACGTTGTAATCACACGTTACTACAGTTTAAGCACTCACAAACTCTCCTTCTCTTAGCGACTGTAACTCCACAGTTGCCTACACTCTTTTCGGGTTTGCTAACGGTAGCTACTTTAGCTTGATAGCTAGCCATGGCTCTTTCCCCACCCTCGGGTGCTATTTCCTGCTCTAACTGTCTCATGTTTGGTTACTCCCCTACCTCCTTTACTGGTACCGATACATGTGTTAAATGTAGTATAGTTGTTAGGTTGGAGGCGGGAATCATAGCCATAGAAGCCCGGCTCCGCATCTTAGAAAATAACTCAGCTACAGTAAAGCCCATGTTAGCCGGTGCGGACCGGCAAAAGGTAGCTCCTCTTAGCCGTCCCCCGGCAACTCCCGAGCAGCAGGGAGAATGGGTGACTGTTCAGAAGGGGCATAACGCGAAACCCGCAGGTCCCCACCAACCCGTTCACGTATCTAACAGATATTCCCCACTCAGCGAGACACCCGCTGAGAAGCCAACTCTGGTTATTGGTAGCTCTATTATGAGACACGTGAATTTAGAGACCGAAGCGTCCACAGTCACATGCATTCCGGGGGCCAGAGCGGGCGACGTTGAGGCGCATCTTAGACTGCTGGCTAAAAATAAACGTAAATACAGTAGGATTGTTATTCACGTCGGTGGTAATGATGTTCGTTTACGCCAATCAGAATGCACCAAACTTAATGTGGCGTCGGTGTGTAGTTATGCTAAAACAATGTCGGACACCGTAATCTTCTCTGGTCCCCTCCCCAATCTGATCAATGATGACATGTATAGCCGCATGTCATCATTTCAGCGCTGGTTGTCTTGGTGGTGCCCAGCAAACAATGTGGGCTTCGTGAATAATTGGACAGCCTTCTGGGGAAAACCTGGTCTGATTAAGAGAGACGGCATTCATCCTACTTTGGAAGGTGCAAATCTCATTTCGGCAAACATTTCAGGGCTCTGTGGACTTAATCCATGACAAACTGGAGTTGAGACCAGGAGGCAGAGTCGCAGTCTTACACGCTTTTCTGCGCTCTCTCCTAGGCAGTCATCCATAGGAATCCCGACCCCAATAAAATACCCAATATTAACGGTGTGTGTGTCTGCCCAAGGACAATTTAAGGTAAAACCTAATAGAGGTGTCATACATAATAACCTAATAAAAGTAAATGTAACAACTACTACAGTGCAACAAAACAGGAAGATTAAATGTGGTCTCTTAAACATAAGATCTCTAGCATCCAAAGCAATACTGGTAAATGATTTAATATCAGATTATAATATTGATATATGCTGTCTCACTGAAACTTGGTTGAGACATGAAGAATATGTCAGCATAAATGAGGCCACTCCACCCAGCCATATCAATACTCATATTGCCCGAGGCACGGGCCGAGGAGGTGGAGTTGCAGCAATCTTTGACTCAAGTTTACTTATCAATACTAAACAAAAATTAAATTATACCTCCTTTGAAAGCCTCATTTTCAGTCTTACGCATCCGACCTGGAAAACTTTGCAGCCAATCTTATTTGTTACAGTGTACCGTGCACCAGGTCCTTATTCAGAATTCTTATCAGAATTCTCTGAGTTTTTATCAGCTTTGGTACTTAAAACAGATAAAGTAATTATCGTAGGTGACTTTAATATTCATGTTGACGATGATAAAAATAGCCTTACTGTTGCATTTAACTCTATATTAGATTCTGTTGGTTTCTGTCAGAGTGTAAATAAACCAACCCACTGCTATAATCACACTCTTGACCTTGTTCTGACTTATGGTATTGAAATTGAGCAACTATTAGTCGAACCGCATAATCCTGCTTTATCCGACCATTTCTTAGTAACTTTTGAAGTACTGTTACTAGACTACAAAGCATTAGCCAAAAGCTCCTGCAGCAGAAACCTATCTGTTAGTGCTATAGCCAAATTTAAGGAAGAGATTCCACCAATACTTAACTCGATAGCATGTCTGCATGTAGGGGAGGAAACTTATACAAAATGTACACCACCCCAAATTGATCATGTTGTTGATAGTGCTACAGATGCGCTGCGAATAAAATTAGACTCTGTTGCTCCTTTGAAAAATAAGTAAATAAAACAACATAGATTAGCTCCATGGCATAATGCCGAAACCCGCAAAATAAAGCAAAAGTCGAGACAACTTGAAAGGATATGGCGTTCCACTAAACTTGAAGAATCTCGTTTAATTTGGCATATTACTCTCAATGAATATAAGAAAGCACTGCGTAAAGCGAGAGCAGCATACTACTCTTCATTAATAGATGAGAATAAGAATAATGCAAGATTTCTTTTCAGCACTGTAGCCAGGCTGACAGAGAGCCACAGCTCGACTGAGCCTTCTATTCCCATAGCACTCAGTAGTAATGATTTTATGTGCTTTTTTAACGATAAAATTGTTACTCTTAGAAACAAAATCAATGACCTCTTGCCTTTGACCAGTATAGTGTTATCAACAGCTCCCGGAAACGTAAGTTCTAATAATATTACACTAGATAGTAAACTAGAATGCTTTTCAGCCATAAACCTTGAACAATTAAATTCAATGATTCTCTCTTCTAAACCATCAACGTGTATCTTAGACCCGATTCCAACTAAGCTGTTAAAAGAAGTTTTTCCATTAATTAGCACTTCTTTATTAAATATTATGAATATGTCTTTATTATCAGGCTATGTTCCAAAATCATTCAAAGTAGCAGTGATAAAACCGCTTCTTAAAAAGCACAACCTCGATCCAGAGGTTTTAGCCAACTATAGACCTATTTCTAATCTTCCGTTCCTCTCAAAAATTCTTGAGAAAGCAGTCGCAAAACAGCTGTGTGATTACTTAAGAAACTATGATTTATTTGAAGATTTTCAATCTGGCTTTAGAACACAACATAGCACAGAGACAGCTCTGGTTAAAGTCACAAATGACATTCTAATAGCCTCTGACAAGGGACTTGTCTCTATTCTTGTCTTGCTCGATCTTAGTGCTGCATTTGATACTATCGACCATGATATTCTATTGCAAAGACTAGAGCACTTAGTTGGCATACAGGGAACTGCTTTAGGCTGGTTTAGGTCTTATCTATCTGAACGCTCTCAGTTTGTACGTGTCAACGATGAATCTTCCATGCAAACCAAAGTTAGCCATGGAGTGCCACAGGGCTCAGTGCTTGGACCTATTTTGTTCACCCTATATATGCTTCCGTTAGGCAATATTATAAGGAATCATTCTGTAAACTTTCATTGTTATGCGGATGATACTCAACTATATTTATCAATCAAGCCTGATGAAATTAATCATCTAAATAAAATTCAAGACTGCCTCAAGGACTTAAAAACGTGGATGACCTTAAATTTTTTGATGTTAAACACGACCAAAACTGAAGTTATTGTACTTGGCCCGAAGAATCTACGAAACAAATTATCTAAAGATATATTAACTATGGATGGCATTAATTTGGCCTCCAGTGAGACTGTAAGGAATCTTGGTGTTATATTTGATCAGGATTTATCCTTTAACACCCACATAAAATCCATTTCAAGGACCGCCTACTTCCATCTACGTAACATTGCAAAAATCAGGCATATCTTGCCTCAAAACGATGCAGAGAAACTAGTCCATGCATTTGTTACTTCAAGGCTGGATTATTGTAACTCCTTCTTATCAGGGTGTACCAAGAAGTCAGTCAAGTCGCTTCAGCTGATTCAAAATGCTGCAGCTCGTGTACTAACCAGAGTTAGGAAAAGGGACCACATTACTCCTGTTCTGGCTGCCTTACACTGGCTCCCTATAGAACACAGGATAGAATTTAAAATTCTTCTTCTCGCCTACAAAGCCCTTAATGGGCAGGCGCCATCTTACCTTGAAGAACTCATTATACCCTATTGTCCTACTAGGGCATTGCGTTCCAAGAATGCAGGGTTGTTGGTTGTTCCTAGAGTCTCTAAAAGTACAATGGGAGCCAGAGCCTTTTCTTATCAAGCTCCACTTTTGTGGAATCAGCTTCCAGTTTGTGTTCGGACGGCAGACACCCTATCCGTTTTTAAGAGTGCGCTTAAGACCTTCCTTTTTGATAAAGCTTATAGTTAGGGCTGATTAGATTCAGCCCCTAGTTTTGCTGATATAGGCTTAGTTTGTCGGGGGACATCTTACTTCTTCCTTCTCTCTGTCTATACCTGTGTACTCTCATGTTCCGATTAACCCAGCTTCCCCAAATTTCTTTCTTTTTGGTGTCTATATACGCCGGGATCCGGAGTCATGGATGATCCTGCGGTCCTGTGTCATGGATTGCGAGTCCTGGATCTTGAGTCGTGGCTGCGGTCCTGGATCATAAGTCCTGGATGGATATCCTCGTGGATTCATCTTCTTATTATACACACATGCATTTCAAAACATTTGGACTACCTATGTTGCAAATGTATTATCTTTTCAATTTACACACGGCATCTATTGCACGTCTGTCCGTCCTGGGAGAGGGATCCCTCCTCTGTTGCTCTCCCTGAGGTTTCTCCCATTTTTCCCTTTAAACTGTGGGGTTTTCTCTGGAAGTTTTTCCTTGTACGATGTGAGGGTCTAAGGACAGAGGGTGTCGTATTGTCATACTGATATTCTGTACAAACTGTGAAATCCACTGAGACAAATGTAACATTTGTGATATTGGGCTATATAAATAAACATTGATTGATTGATTGATTGATAAAAAGGTCATCTTTAAAAACATTTGTATGAAAACTTAGTAGGCCTATAAAAATAAACCGCACTATTTCCTTCAATATTTTTCCTAACTTCTATGAGTACATCGTATTATGAGTGATCTTGGACTGGTCTAAAAACGGGAATGAATACTGTGTGCTCATTGTTGTGGTTTTGTTTCATCATGGAGACTTGTGAAATTACAGGGAGAGTCATCTTAGCGGATATTTTGCTCGCTGAGTCTGTGGAGAAACAGGACTAAATCTGAGAGATGTTTACAGAAGCAGCTCTCTCCAATACGACTCGTGCCCTGGCACAAGTTTATGAAGCAGTACCACACAACAGCATGTAGATATGATTTATTGGCCCAGATGTTCAGCTAACTCATATTACAGCCAGAAAGGGTTTCAAAGAAAGACATTGGAAAATATGACTATTTAATCAAATTGATTACTTAAAAGTTATATTAACAATGTGGTGATATCTCTCCATGCAGTTTGATGCTTTCACCCCTAGAGGGAAACAAATCACTTGTTGAAAACTTTGCTTGACTTAAATAAAAAATGTAAGACTTAACACATCTTTTCTAATGTTAGTATTTATTACAGACCTTAGCATGACAAATAAGTACACATACTACTGTTGCAAAGAAAAGGCTTGACTTTCATTTAGTTCCACTCATTTTATTTCTAAAGATGCATTTGCTCCATATTTTCCTGATTAGTTGACTGTTTTTCTTTGATTTATAAAACAAGAAATATGGTAAATAAAATGCTTGTGGCAACCTTCAAAAGTTATGTTTATTAATAGCTTGATTTATTGGATCGACATTACAAAATCCATAGCTATTTGATTTACTGTCATTTAAGACACCAAAAAGAAACACCAAACACGTTTGGACAAGCTCATAGAGAAATAACTAAAACCTACTCTTTAATTGTTTAAATAATCGCTTTTATATTATACATTGCTTCTTTTTTTTATTGACTGATTAATTGCTTGACCAATCTTTACAGATCTAAATAATTGTATAAAATTATTTTAAAAAACGAGTGGTAACATTTATAAGTTAACATCCCTTACATTAGCTTAGATACTGAATTGTAAAAAACTGTATCATCCAAGTCTAAATATTCGATGTGTAAAAATCCCTTCATCTTATCATTTGTCAAATTATTTTGATTCCCATACTCTAAGTCAGACTATATTAAGGTTACACATGAGTTTTTCAACTTAAAACAGTATCAACAAAACGTATCACGTGTGTGTGTGTGTGTGTGTGTGTGTGTGTGTGTGTGTGTGTGTGTGTGTGTGTGTGTGTGTGTGTGTGTGTGTGTGTGTGTGTGTGTGTGTGTGTGTGTGTGTGTGTGTGGGGGGGGGGGTGTGTGTGTGTGTGTGTGTTTGTGTGTGTGTGTCTGGATGTACAGTGTGTGTGTACAGAGACAACAATACAGTAGATTTGGTTTACAGCAAATCGCAGTTTTCTCTCACTCCCTCATTCCCAAACTCGATTGAAACTCGGTCGATTGTTTAAGCACCGTAGATTACGATTTAAAGTGTAGCACCTCTAGTGGTCGTGTAAGAAACAACATGCTCCCGTTTATTCACAAATAACCCTCTCTGGAAAATCCTAAATTGTAGAATAGTTTGGCCATTAAAATGCTTTTTGATTAGATTTCTAGCAAGAAGTGTATGTTGTACTTTTAGAATCCACCTCCAGTGGATGTGTATGATCTATAGTTTGATAGGTATTACCAAGATGATTTGAGGTCTCGCCAGGATAACGTGTATGCGGCAGTTTCCATGTAAAGTTAGCGTGGGTGAAAACAGTTTTTCTGGTCTCGATGTTTTCATAATAAAACCGGATATATTCCCCTCACTGTCAAATGATGACACAGTGATATCTGCATTACTCATCCACTAAAAAACATCAGTTTATCCTTGTTAATTACACAATATTGATTGGTTTAAATTGTGTACAATGCTTTTGTGTTTTTAACCTCTGATTCAGAGAAACAAATATTTGTTTAGGAGTTTAGACACTACAGTATCCGAAGACACTACACTACCCAGAATCCCCAGCTATCGTTTGCGACTACAACATCCGCCTTGCTTTACAAACCCCGTGAATAGTCATCAAGCCCTCTGATTGGATGTTGGAGTGGTAGTGCGACAAGGTTACGCTGAGTGTAACAGCTCTATGAAATGGAATGGAACCACGGCAGACTTTCCAAAACCGGAATTGGACGGGTCCAGCCCCCCCCCCCCCAGAACTACACATGCTTGCTGACGTTTTCGTATTTCTCACAATTAGTAGTTGCCAGTATTAAACTGTGTACACCCTGTAGGGTTAGGAGATACGAAACACAGTGGTGTTATCAAATGTAAAACATATAATTAATAAATGGGTGAAATAATATATCCATATATGACACCTAAGGTCAGAAGAGCTTTATTTAACAGCTGGTCTTATGTCTATGACCCCTCCTGTTGTTCATTGATAAGCCTGAAACATGCCCTTGTCAAGGTTCAGAGGCACATTTTGCAAATATGGCAGTAGCCATCGATCATCTTAAGATAAGATAAGATAAGATATACTTTATTGATCACAAGTTAGGAAATGTTTTTGTTACAGCAGCATACTACTTTGTTCTACTCCACTACAATTCAGAGGTTAACCTGGTATTTTTACTCTACTACATGAATTGTAGTTACTTTGCAGATTCTGATTAATGATGTGAAATATAAACAACCCTTAAATCAGACTTTAGTTACACCTGAGTCAAATTCAGGGAAGGTGATTGTCAAGTGCCAACAATCAGAAGAGATATTTGATAGTTGGTGCTTGAGAAGACTAAACATTTATCTGCAATTGACATGAATGGAAACAAGTAATAAAGTATATTCTTTACTCGTTATTCTCTACTAATAGTTAATTAAAGACTGTCTATTATGGCTATTTTTGCACATCCCTTTCAAGATTTCAAGATTTTCAAAGGTTTATTGACATATATTATACACAACTACGGTGTATGCAATGAATGAAAATCTTGGGTCACAGGTTCCTCAACAGTGCATTACAAGACATCTATCAATATGTGTGTACCTCCACCATTAAACTGTCATATTCTGCACATTTCTTATACTATCTACATACATAAGAGTATAATTCATATGTATAATATCAGTTAAAATAAGTGCTTCAACATAGTTAACATTGCGGGAAAGCAATATATTAGACGTTAAGTACTTTGTCAGGCTTAATATTTATCTGTAGATCGATACCCCCAAAGTTTTTCTCTTATTTAAAAGAAGACCATAATCTAAAGTATTTAATGTTTAAATAAAGGTTAATTCGTTTTTCTGTTTTGCACCTCCTCTTATTAATATCTTTGTATTGTATTGTATTCTACATTTCTATCACAGACCTTCTACTTTCCCCCTATGAAAGTATGTGCTCTTAATATTTTTTTAATCAAATATAACATAAAAACAATCATTCAATAACGTGCTTTAACCACTAGGCGGTGCACACAAGGTACACACAGCCATAATAACTTTGTATTATTAGTGTAGGACACTTATGTATGTACAACATCTGAAGATGTGTAGTTTTATTCATGCTTTCACATAATTTTACAGCATATTGCTATACTATTTCAGACTCAGTATTTACATTCTTATATTCAAAGAAAGTCAGTATTATCTTAAAAAACTACAAGTCCTTTTATATCAGCTGTGCACCGTTATGGTGTAAATATAACCTATCTATGAAATAGATCAAATGTAAAAGGCAGCCGAATTAGTGTTGATACTGCAAGGAGACGTATTGTGTGAAGAGAAATTGAAGATGTTGTTTAATTGTTGATATATTTATGATCCACGTCAAGTATTCAGTTTCGGCGGCATTTCTTCCAGTTTTTCCAAAGGTCTTCTCATCAGGGCTCTATAAATAAAGAACTACGGCAGATCTGTAATATGTAATGAAGCCGAACCGTGTATTACAATGCCGTTATGTGATGACTTTCAAAGAGAAAAGCAAGAACACTCGGAATTAAGTATTATTTTAATTATTTAAAAATGTTTTCCGGATTTCATATCATATAAACACCAAATCCCAGCATGCATTGCGGCTAAAACATCCAACCAGCGAGCTTAAACCATAGCTGAGGATCTTGGGTAATCGCTCGAAATGCCTACGTCTGTTTCCGGTTCTTTTTTTTTTAAAATTCAGTTCCTGACGGACGCCAAAAAAGCCAGAGATTATGGAATTAAACCAATAAATAAAAGCAAGGATAATTGTGTGTTATTGGTGAGTAAATAACAGTGTGTTATTTTGAAAAGAATAACAAATTAGAAGGAAAAAAAGATTTAAAAAATACAGATTTCAGTATTCTGAGGCTCTGAGCCCCATTTATTTTCCTCACAGACGGCAACAAAAGTCCTAAATTATACGATTTAAAATAAAAGCAATAATTGAGGCTTGATATTGAGTAAGAACATGTTTTTATGAACCACACAGCTTCCGGTCTTCCACGACCCGACCGGAGAAAAAGACGTGCTGCATGCACGAAACACATTAGCTACCAGTAGAAATACATTGCTTTTAAAATCGTGCTGTGCAACACAAAAAAAAGGGGACAATCTTGTTGGTGAACACGAAATGCCATGAGACTGGGTTGACATATTTTTTCGTAATAATTGGGCCTGAACAATCGGCATATTTGGTCGTATGAGTTGGAGGACTTGTTGCAGCTGGCACTTATGGTGGAACTGAAACTGATAACACCCTTCCCTGTATCGGGTCAGTCATGGTTTTATGTGTCATGTGATGCATGTAGTGTGACGGAGCAGCTGTCTGAACACTTTCACTTAGTTTCAGATTTGTATAGATTTCACAACTATAGAAGCACTTTTTAAATGTGTCACCTCTCAGCGTGTATGTGTTAGTTTAGAGACAGATAGAAGGTATTCTGTTTGATTTTGGGAATCATTGTTCTGTCACTGAGATTATGTTTTTCATTTCTTTCCTGTCAATAGAAATGTACTTTTGAAGTGCTCAAAAATCACTCTTTTTGTGTAATAGATGTAGATATATCACTGGCTCAGAGCAAAGTCAAAACCTTCTTTAACTGACTCATCTATTTCAAACCTGGAGTCTCAACCTGCAGAAGTGTTTGACACCACGCCTCTCATGGGATGCAACCAACTCCAGGCCTGTTGGCTAACATCGATACAGTAGATAACTAATGAAACTGGACGTCTTTGTGTCCCCTCACTGCTGTAACAACCTATTTCCACCTGCGTCAGGAAATAATAAGGTAGGTTTTGGCATTTGATTGTAACAAATGTTTATGATAAACTTGATCATTAACTTTCATAGGAATGAGAAACAATACATTTAACTACCTAAGGCAAGGGTGGCCAACCAGTCAGAGGTTAAGAGCCACATTTTTTCTATGTTACTGCAAAGAGCCACATCAAACACACAGTCACTGATACCGCTTGTTTCAGTTTTTTGTTTTCAGGAGACAATATTTCAACCACGTCACTGATGCATTTTTGTGGCATTGGGATATATATTTTTTAAATCCTCTGGAGCAGAGAGAGGAGCTGTGGATTATTGTTATTGATTAATGCATCAGTGTTTCTTAGGGTCAAAAACACTAAACTCACAACTTAAAATGAAAGCGTTTAGTTTATTTAATAAAAGAGCACATGTTCAATGTGAAAAGTGACAGTAGTTATAGATTATTTGCAATTTGGTGATATATATATATTTTAAAAAAAAGATTATATATATATATTTTTTCCAACACCTTGAATTTCAGGGGGAGGCGAGGGGCTCCGTTGGCGGGGCGCAGCGCCCCTCCAAGACAATGGTAGGGGAAACACTGGATAGTGTTTAATCAACGATAGGTTTTCCCCCCCTCAAAGGTGATTGGTTCACTGCATCGCAGGTATTATTGTGATTGGCTCTTGGGCCACATCAAAATTAGACGCGCTGTCATCCTCTCATACTGACACCACATACACACGTAGGGAGAGCCGGGACGAAAGTAACACAGGATGAAAGTAACACGGGACGAAAGTAACGGAGCGATTTTATCCGAGCCCAAACAACTTTGACCGGCCAAATTACGTCAGAATTATCAGTATTCAATACTTAACAGACCTACTAAAAATCAGGTTTAACTGTCAGGAGTAGTGTTGTCACGATACCAACATTTTGGTTTCGATACCGATACCAAGTCAAGAATTGCGATTCCGATTCTTTTTCGATACTTTTCTTTAAAAAAGGGAAACAGTCTTAAATGTAATTATTGTGCTTTATTTCACACTAGAACCATAACCATAACACAAACTTTTAAACAATAAGAACAATAAATAAAATAAATGACAAGAATTCGTATTAAATATAATTAATACATTTCTTACAGACAGGCCTCGTGGTGTCCGTAGGCTTGCCCTCACTGTAAGAGATATAGCTAAAATACATCAAAATTTCGCTTCTGGCGTCTTTTTTTTTTGTCAACAAGCCGAGGCGCAGCGGCAGTTGCACTCCCACTTGCAGCCATGCTTCTCGCTTTCTCCCATGCTCTGGCTAGCGCGTGCACGAGAGAGGGGAGGCACTTGAGCGTGCTTGAGAGGGGCGGGACTGCAGGCACGGCCAACCCAGTCTCACAAAAAAACGTGTAATAACTACGTTGGTCCACAACTTGGGACGTAGTATTTCTACAAAAACGCCTCTGAAATTGTAAGATTCCTACGTTTTTTTTCACCATTCATTCCAATGGCTGGCATCTATGTCACGTGATCTTCAAATGTCTCCCTGCAGAAAAAAAGAACATGGCCGAACTTCGTTTTATTCTCGCGTTTTGATGTCATTTGATGCGAGAAATATGAGTTGTTATTTCAGATGATGTGTGCAGTGGATGTACATGATCTTTAGTTTGCTAGTTGTTACGAAGATTACTTCAGGAAATTGTGTCTATACAACATTTTCATTGTTACCAAGGTGGTTGCTAGGGACGCTGCCATCGATATTATTTCTGTTATGTTGTGTAACTGTTTAATGGTGTTATCTTTATTGCTACCCCCTTCCCTGTCAATTTATATTGTTGGTCCACAGCGCAAACGTATTAGTTTAACAAAATCTGCATCTAAAATTGTGGCATTGATACGTTATTTTCCCCTGTGCAATTCTCCAACCCAGTTTCACATCTCACATCACATCGTCATAAACAAATACCGGAAACAGAACGAAAACATTTAAAAAAAATAAAATAATACTTTATTCCGAGTGTGCTTGCTTTTCTCTTTGAAAGTCATCATATGACGGCATTGTAATAACACGGTTCGGCTGCATTAAATATTACATATCTGACGTAGTTCTCTATTTATAGAGCCCTGATGAGAAGACTTCTACACAAACATGAAAAAACAGCCGCAAAAACTGAAAACGTGACGTGGATCATAAATATATCAGCAATTAAACAACATCTTACATTTCTTTTCACACGATACGTCTCCTTGCAGTATCAACACTAATTCGGCTGACTTTTATATTTGATCCAATTGGTAGATAAAGGTGCACAGCTGATATAAAGGGACACCTAGTGGTTTTATTATTAGATATTAATAGGATCCCTATAAAGTATATTCATTACTCGTTATTCTCTACTAATAGTTAATTAAAGACTGTATATAATGACTATTTTGCACATCCTTTTCAACATTTCAAGATTTTCTAAGGTTTATTGACATATCATATACACAAACGGTGTAGTTATTCAATGAATGAAAAACTTAGGTCGCAGGTTCCTCATCAGTGCATTAAAAGACATCTATCAATATGTGTGTATACCTCCAGCAAACTGATATTATACATATGTATTATACTCTTATAAGATGTAGATATTATAAGATATGTGCAGAATATGAGAGTTTAAAGAGCAACTTCCATAAATGTGAATAAATGTGTAGGAAAATGATGAATACACTAGATTTAAAAAAAAAATACAGAAATATACACTACAGTGACATCTGGCGTCGTTTTTGTAAGACATTTTCACTTCCGCATAAAAAAGCCTCGGCACAAGACCTCCCGCGTGTGACGTAACACGGGGGACACAAGGGGGAGAGCGGCCGGTGTAACGTATTAATAAACATGGATCCCAATGCTAGTTTCGACACAGAAGACACAGAAGAAGTTGAACATCAATATTTGAATGCATATGACGGACCACAACCTTATAATGATGAGCCTGCTAGGCGTCCAAGAGACCAGGAGCAGCCAAGGATTAGAAGAAATAACGGCCATCGGAGAGAAATTGAGCTGTGGTGTGAGGAGAACCAGTGGAGAACTGGGCAGCTATCTTGGTGAGTGACAGAATGTTAGCTAACGTCACATCACAACATTGTGAAGTTAGCTATCATATATCAGGCTATAACTAACGTAGCATTGATAATATAGTAACGTTACTGGCAGGACTGTTGATACTGATCCATAACAGAAACTAATGGGCAAGTATCAGCCGTATCTCGCGTTACCTAATGAAACTCCACACTACGGTGCTGTGTACCGGAGGAGAGACGCGAGATACGGCTGATACTTGACGATCTAGCGGAGAAAGGTTGTGGAGCCTCCGTTGATATGCCGTTGTAAATGGCTTGATGGAAAGCAGGTGTGTAGTCGGGGAGGGTGCACAGCTGATTGCAGCAGGTGAGTGGAGGTTGAGCCGGGAGCCAGGAGTGACAGCCACCACGCACACACAAACAACACAGACAGGGGGAAACAAACTTACACAAAGGAGACGGCTGGAGCAGTACAGCCACCACAGCGTTACCTAATGCAACTCCACACTACGTCTTACGGTGCCGTGTACCGGAGGGGAGAGAGAGAGAGAGCAGCGAAGGGGGGGTGGGGGGGAGAGAGAAGTAATACGGTTTCCTGATAAAGCTGTGGAGAGTATGTGCTGCAGGGAGGTGGATGCACAACGCACCCAGGAACGAACGCTAGCTCCGGTCCTTTTTACTGTGGACTCGATGCCCTGACAGGCTGGTATTTGTGCAACCTGCACAAACACAATACTGCACCATGATTACAAATGGTGAAATACAATGCAAAAATAACAAAAAATACCAGCTCACTAAAACACAACCGCTCAACTCAACGCAACTACTAACTATACCCGCGGTCAGAGAGCGGAGATGTTTACCCTTTGTGATGTAATATGACGCGTTTGACGTATGACCTTAAAAAAAACATATCAAATCCTACATTCACTTTTTTAATTGTAATTTTCAAGCAAGTTTAAGCATAAATGTAGAAACAAAAACACCTGCTAGATGCTCTTTAATGGTGGAGCTATAGACACATATTGATAGATGTCTTGTAATGCACTGTTGAGGAACCTGTGACCCAAGTTTTTCATCTCCGACCTTGTCAGGTATTGAACAATCAATAAATAAAGAACACAGAATTATTCAATATAAAACACAGAATTTGTGTGATTATACAAAATGATTTACAAATAAACACCACTGCATATTGACAACTGTTACACATGCTGATGTAACGCAAATGTTTCCAACTTGGGATCAATAAAGTATATCTTATCTTAAGATGATCGCCATATTTGCAAAATTTGCCTCTGAACCTTGACAATTACATGTTTCAGACTTATCAATTAACAACAGGAGAGGTCACAGACATAAGACCAGCTGTTAAGTAAAGCTCTTCTGACCTTAGCTGTCATGTGGGTATAATGCTGCCCATTATGGACACAAGCAATTTTCACCCATTTATTAATTATATGTTTTAAATTTGAGTATTCCTATCCCCTAAACCTCCAGGGATGTACCCGTGCACCCGTTCAAATCCAGTTTTGGACAGTCTGCCATGGTTTCATCCCATTTCAAGTGCTCTCCGACGCTCGGCGTAACCCTCGGAGCACACTCAAACATCCAATCACAGAGTTTGAGGACTATCACGGGGTTTGTGAAGCGAATTGGAGAGAATACCTCCGGATGTAATATTCTCTAAAGCAAATGAGCTGCTCCGACCCTCGGTCCTGACGGACTCCAACTTGTGTTTATTAATCAAACACAAGGATAATTATGTGTTATTGTTGAGTAAATGGAGAATTGCACAGGGGAAAATAACGTAGGCTATCTATGCCACAATTTTAGATGCAGATTTTTTTAAACTAATACGTTTGCGCTGTGGACCAACACTATACATTGACGGGGAAGGGGGTAACAATAAAGATACACCATTAAACAGTTACACAACCTAAGAGAAATAATATCAATATAGCAACCACCTTGGTAACAATGAAAACGTTGTATAGACACAATTTCCTGAAGTAATCTTCGTAATAACTAGCAAACTAAAGATCATGTACATCCACTGCACACATAATCTGAAATAACAACTCATATTTCTCGCATCAAATGACATCAAAACGCATTTTAATGGCCAAACTAACCTTAAAATAGGCATTTTCCACCGAGAATAAAACGAAGTTCGGACATGTTTTTTTTTTCTGCAGGGAGAAATTTGAAGATCACGTGACATAGACGCCAGCCATTGGAATGAATGGTGAAAAAAAACATAGGGATCTTACAATTTCAGGGGCGTTTTTGTGGAAATACTACGTCCCAAGTTGTGGACCAACGTAGTTATTACACGTTTTTTTGTGAGACTGGGTTGGCACGGCTGCAGTGCAGGGATTGGAAGCAGAGCGCTGAACACACACGGCTCTTATTAAAACGGCGCTTTCTCACCGGATTACTTTCCCCTGTCATTCTTAAAGTACCAATACTAATGAAACGGAGGAATCGTAACATTTTTAACGGCAGGGTATCGCGGTATACCTTTCAAGTATCGGTACACCGTGCAACACTAGTCAGTGTCACTCCCCCAAACTCACACATATACAATTCGATATGAACTGAAGAGCCGCATGAAACGAGGCAAAGAGCCACATGCGGCTCGAGAGCCGCGGGTTGGCCACCCCTGACCTAAGGTACTGTATATAAGGTTAGAGTTGAATCTACAACATTTCATAAAAAGTAAAAGGTTTTTCATTTTTTTCTTTTTATAGTGAATAAGCATGTCAAGAGGAGAAATCATCGTTCTTATTTTGTCTTTGCTGTTTGAGGCTTCACTGAACCAACTATGTGAAAGGGAGACAGACTGTCCCAAACAAAAGCAGCATCTTTTCAGTTCATCTACAACAGAAATCCCAAGCTTCCTGAGACCAGGTATCACCGAGGTTTTTTTTTTGTCAAGCCAGATTGAAACAATCCCCAAAGGAGCCTTTGTTAAAAACCCGCAGCTTGAAAAGCTGGAGTTACTGTCCACCACCACGACATCTATAGAACCGGGAGCTTTTGAAGGTTTGGTAGACCTCAAGCTTATTGAGATCTCAAGCACTCCATTAACGTGGATCCCAGTTGGAGTCTTTAAAGACCTCAGCAACCTAGAGAAGATTATCCTAAAGTTTAACAAGCTCCGTAGTCTGGAAAAAGGCTTGTTTGATGGCCTTGACAAATTAACAGAGCTCCAGTTACATGGGAACGACATTGGATCGATTGAAGATGGGACATTTGATGGCCTGGAGAACCTCTTGGTGCTTCATTTGGCTAAAAACAATCTCTCTGCTGTATCAACCCACTGGTTTTCAAATTTGAATAAACTGCAGACACTACGACTTTACGACAATCAGCTGACCTCGGTTCCTGAAGACATTTTCCAGAATTTGCCAAACTTGAAGGAAATTGGCTTGTATGAAAACAAAATAGTAGAATTGTCACCTAATCTATTTCCACATAAAGACAAACTCAATAAACTGCTTCTGGAGAATAACCTTCTTACAGGTTTGCCTGAAGGATTCTTCGTTGGCTTCCCTCAGCTTAAAACGCTGACCTTACAGAAAAATAAACTGACAAGTCTACCACCTGTGCTTTTTGGAGAAATGCCTAAATTGACAGATTTGAGCCTCAGTCAAAACAGTCTTAGCACCATTCCTAAAGGAGTATTTAGCCCTCTGAAGAAACTCAAGAAGTTAGATCTGTCTAAAAATCAGTTTGTAAAGGTGTATGCTGAGTACTTTGAAGGCCCTGAGAAGCTGGTAGATCTGAATCTACAAAACAACAAGATAAAGTTGCTGGACGCAGATCTG
The DNA here is from genome assembly GCF_949606895.1 of Notothenia rossii. Classification (NCBI taxonomy): domain Eukaryota; kingdom Metazoa; phylum Chordata; class Actinopteri; order Perciformes; family Nototheniidae; genus Notothenia; species Notothenia rossii. Next base: position 84,037,082 of record NC_136912.1, on the reverse strand, counting down.
TTTGAAAAGCTACAATCGGTGATCACACTCAGGCTGGCTCACAATGACCTCCATACTCTTCCAGAGGATATCTTTGAGCCTTTATTAAAACTGAAGAAACTTTACCTCAGTGACAACCCGTGGCGATGTGACTGTAATCTGATTCCTCTTCACCTCTGGATAAAAGCAAACTCTGACAAGATTGTGTCTGCTGCTGTCTGTGAGTATCCAGAACATCTAAAAGGGCAGAATATTAAATCATTAACAGAGGATCAATTTATTTGCCCCACCCTTCCCCCCACTACCACGACATTTCCCACTACAGAACCAACAACCATCGTTACTTCCACAACACCAATTCTAACAACACCTACCACCACTTTACCAACCACCACTCCCACCACTACACTCCCAACTACAGAAAAAACTAGCAAAACACCAACAACCACCTTTCCAACCAAAACTATAACAGTAACCCCCGTCTTAACCACAACAATACCAACAACTACGATTCTGCAAACAACTACACCCACAACCACAACAACTACCACAACCACTATTACGACAACAATACCCAAAACTATGACAACAACCACAACCACCATAATGACAACCCTACCTACAACAACCACACCCACAACCACTATTATGACAACAATACCTATGACGACAACAACCACACCCACAACCACCACAACAGCAACCACACCCACAACCACTATAACAACAACCCTACCCAAGACAACCACACCCACAACCACTATTATGACAACTCTACCTACTACCACGACAACAACCACACCCACAACCACAACAACTACCACAACCACTATTACGACAACAATACCCACAACCACCACAATGACAACCCTACCTACAACAACCACATCCACAACCACTATTATGACAGCTATGTTGACAACTGTACCTACTACTACGACAACAACAACCACACCCACAACCACCATTACGACAACCACTTTTCCACCCACCACCACCACAACAACTATGTCCAAATTTCGGATGATGATCTACACCACACTGCTGGTGGTGGTGATCACTTGCACACTGGTGCTGGCAAGGTTTACCCTGTTCCTCTACCGACTGCTGCAGCGCAGGGAGAGTAAGAACCAGAGGGTTGAACTAACAACAATTCTCCTAGAGGAGGGAGGTCATCCTCGGGCCTCTGCATAAGGCAGCAACTGGATGAATGTAAACAACAACTGCCCCTTGAGAGAAAGCTCACTTGTTTGGTGCAAAAGATGGTAAATAAGCACATGTGGAACCATATGATCTGCCAAGGCATTCTTAGGTAATAAAATGAGCCCTCTACTTGTTTATATAATGTATGTGTGTATATAACAAATTAACATCAATAAAATATTAAATACAAATATAACGAAAAGTTATGCCATACATTCCCAATGTTAACCTATTGATCACATGCTTTAACAGGATGTTTATCAATGAAACAAGGAAATGTATCATCATGAAAGTCTTTGATTGTAAAGGATTTTTGAGGAAAAAAAAAAATCAAATCATAAATAAAAACATGTTATATGGTTAATAAATAGTAAAGTTGTCAAAAAAAAAAAAAAGAAAGATCTTCTTGGAGATTTGCTTTACTGCACTCGGGTACAAACAAAACACCTTCTTACAGCAGGGGGAGACAGAGATCCATGAAATGATGTCCCATTCACAGATAACAGAAAGAGTTTAGGAAATTTGATCTCAGACAATCTATGTGTCTGCAAGTCAGATGACATTGTAATAAATTGAATGAAATGTATAGTTAAGTAATAAAGCTTTATTTTTTGTTACAGTAGACATTTTGATTGCTGCAAACTGTATTGCACAATGGATCTCTACAGCTAAACAAATTAATTCAAGAGGTTAACTCATTATTATATTTTTATATTTGCTGTTATAATGTATTGTCTTCTGTTTGCGATTGTAGTAATGTGTTATTTATTATTTGCATGTACAGCACTTTGGCTCGACCAAAAATCGTTTTAAAATGTGCTATATAAATAAAACCTGATTTGATTTGATTTGATTATGTGGCAGAGTGAAAGACAGTGTGCAGGCTCTGGGTGTGTGTTTGGTACGGTTGTCTACCTGATAACTAAAGGTTAAATACATTAAATAGGCCTTGTATTAGATAGTAGCACAGAAAGAGAACAGTAGGGCAGATTCATTAACCTGTCTGTGTGAACATATCTTTGAGTTTGTGCACGTGTGTAAGTGGTAATAACAGAATTAAAAACTAAAATTCATTTTAAATGTCTGCTTTCTGTTTGCTCTTATAAAATTGGGCTAATAATTAATTAAGTATTTATGAGGTTAAGGGTCAACTTTCACTTAATTGCGTGTATGTCATAAACTTCAAACTGTAAAATATCTACTTTGTATATTAAAAACTAAAATGTAGCTACAAGGAAAAACTTAAACCTAAGCAAAAAAGAAACTTGATAATGTTTAGATGTATAGATGTGAAGGTCTTCCACTAGAGGGCATTTCTCTGGTGGATAGAACAGCACCTAAAAAACACGAAGACTACAGAAAAATATGTAACTCTTTCACTTTAAAGAATACCACCTGTTGTGTTTCTCCCCCCAGTAAAACCTCAAATTAAATTACAAAGCTAAGTTACATCATGTGACATAGACAAGAACATTTGGTTCAAGTAAAACATATTCGTAAATATTTAATCGGATGGGATCCAATCTTAGACTACTAAGGTTGAGTGTTCCTTCTCAGAACAGTGGAGTGTTCTGAAAAGGAAAAACATTTTATGAGGTTGTGCCAGAAAGTAAGGCTTGTGATTGAAGAGACTGAATGAAGCTAACAAATCCTTTATCAGATTCACCTCGGGGATATTTGAAGAGCCCCACACACAGATTTAGAGGGATGACTCATATTACATTAGATATGGCTGATGCTGTAAGTGATAAATGATAAATAAAGGGGACAGTGTGTTACCACCTGTTATATCAAATTCTTAATATGGGGTTGAGGAGCTTGACGCTCGTCAACTATCAGCCTCGCTGCGGGGAAGCAGTGTGTGGACATGTCAGCGCAACTTACATGATGCCGAATTTAACATACACATTTAAACAATTGGTTTAAACGGCATAATAATAAGGGCGATCGTCCGTTCTGAGATTTTCCACAGCACACATGTTATGCTATTAGGTTCATGCAGAGTGAGATGAGGTCGCTGTCCCTTTAAGAGAGAGAGAGAGAGAGAGAGAGAGAGAGAGAGAGAGAGAGAGAGAGAGAGAGAGAGAGAGAGAGAGAGAGAGAGAGAGAGAGAGAGAGAGAGAGAGAGAGAGAGAGGGGGTGGCTTGTGCAAGTGTGTTTGTGGATGGTAGAGCGACAGTGAGGGAACGTGTATGTTTCTGGAAGTGAAACGAGGCAGCAGAAAAACAGAGGTCTGTGATGTATTTTGTGAAACAGAAGAACAGCTAAATAAATGCAACGGCCTTCCAAGAAGAGCTCGCCTCTCTCCAGTCATTTAAGCTAAAGTTGATTATTGAACCTGAAGCTTGTTGCTTCTGCCCTCCTCGACTACGGTCTGGGAGCCGACAGGAAAGTTCAACACACAGTTGGCCAGTCCGCCCCTTTGTAGCATATTATTTCGATGAGAGATGAGCAGATCGCCACTGGGCTTTCAACTAAATACACAGCCACGCAAAAACTGCGGCATTTGTACAGCTCCTTATGGGTTCCGCAATTAGTGAAGTGCTTTCCTCCGTGGTGAAACGATCAGCACTGCACCACAGAGGAAAGCGGCAGAAAGTCACCTGGAGTTAAAGAGAGCGGGGCTGCGTTACGTGCATGGCTTCCTTCTGCAGGTAATGGGGAGACGCGCTCTGGCGGCGGTCTCATTCAGGATCCGAAAATACAATTTAAATATTTTTGCACACTTATTCCACTTATTCCTAGTGTGCCACTGGTTACGGTGCCACGTGCCAATCCTGGCACGCGTGCCAGGGGTTGCCGACCCCTGATCTAACAGATGTCCGGCACTGATGAAGAACAACGTGCTCCACAACTCAACTAAAGAGTTTCGTCCCGCTCTGAATTGCTGCTGAGTGTAATGCACGGTTTGCTATTGTTAAGACCTCTCCTGGGATGTGGCATCACAAAGCTATTCTTGTCTTGAAATGGAATAAGCAGTCTGATGTCTTCATTATTTATCCAGATTTGAGTGACTGGTGCATTTCAGTCCACTCTACATGTTTCTGTGTCTCTGTGATTTCAGATAAAGCAGTTTCTGAGACTTTGCAATTGTCTGAAAAGAGAAAAAAGGGGATGCTGTTAAAATCATCTAATCTAATTGAAAATGAGTACCCACTCTCAATCCTACCTTGTAATACTGGAGCAGATTTTCTCATGATACAAAAATATATTCATAATTAGAAATAAAACCTCACGATTCAGACGTTCAAATGTATCTGGCACAAAACAACATCTGAAATCAAGGTCAGTTATATCTAACAAGCTAACATATGACCTTGCCACGATGTAATGTGATGTGACTGGAGCTATGTATTTGCTGAGTACAGAGTTAAATGCCCTGCTCTGAAGGTTATCTTGATTTAAATGTTTCCAAAGCAATGCGACTGAGCCTCTACATGGGTTTACATTTGAGAATAAGCAGTTGCCCCTCTTTTGTCGACAGAAACATACAATGAGATAGAGGGCAAAGGATAAGATTCTTGCTCATAAACACGGTGAAAGGTCACAGGGTTGTTGTTCAGATTAAACCTCTTTCACTGTTTCTAAAAGCCTTGCTGACGGATATAAGTATAGGCAACATGCTGAATCCTTTCTATTATAAGACATGCTCGATTCAGCAAATTTTAACTTCTCATTTTATACTTCTTTGGTTTTACAGTTCTACAGTTTTCAATGAGCTAAACGATCTTCTTACAGAAGCAAAAATAACTTGTCATATCCTTTGAAACCTCTGTTTAGGGAGGGATAAACTAATGAGCCTGAAATGGAGCTGAAGAGGTAATTGTGTGTGAAAAGGGCAATGTGCTGATGAACATAAGAGGCCATCAATTAAAGGGGAACCCATTATAGCCAAACTAAGACATTTCAACTGGAAAATAGCTTGCTGTAACCAGGTGGATTTTCAGAAGGAATCGTTCATCTGATTACCTGGGATTAAGGACCAACAGAGGCCTATTATCGAGAATATGCGGAACATACGATAGAGTTATGGCCTATCTTTTAGCATTCATCCTCCCATTCTTCATAGTATATTCTTTCTTTGTGAAATGATAATAAAACTCAGAGAACCCCTTTGGGGGAGGTTCACTTCTTTGTCCTCAGAATAAAAATCTCAACACAAAACTCAATAAAAGAAATCTTCAATGGGGATGGACATTTCTTCAGAATTTCTATAACCAGCATTTAAGCACTCAAAAGCGAAAGCAAAAACATTTCTCATAGAAAAGGAACAACTTCACAGCAACCTTTGTGATTGTTGTCAAGGAAGGTCATTCTTTGAGATTGTTAAGTGAAAAAAAGTAATGTTTGTGAATTTACCTCAAACTCTTGTTACGACTCTGTTGCTAGGAAGTCTTTGAATCCAATAATATTCACATAGAGATTCATCATCTGTGGGCATAAAGAAAATACAATAGTTACTTCAAAGCTGCAAAACCCATGAGACGTTCGTCTGCTTTGCTAACTAGACATGCTTTCTTTATTATTTTGCAATCAAAATGTTAGTTTCAGATTAATTATGCTATTATTCGTGCCTTAAGCTTTTAGGAACAGTCAATCAATCAATGTTTTTCAATCAATGTTTATTTATATAGCCCAATATCACAAATGTTACATTTGTCTCAGTGAACTTCACAGTTTGTACAGAATATCAGTATGACAATACGACACCCTCTGTCCTTAGAACCTCACATCGTAGAAGGAAAAACTTCCAGAGGAGAACCCCACAGTTTAAAGACAGTGTTGCTGACACACACACCGACAGGCCTCTTTTCTTGGCTCAGTGGACTCAGTCCTACAGTTGCCCTCCAGCCTCCAGTAGCCTCCTTATGGTGCAACTGCAACCTGCTGAACACACACATACAAATGTCAACAGACACACAGAAAAACATTTAATTCAGGGTTGGAGTTTTTTTGCTTTTAAGGCAAACAAGAGCAAATGGGATAAGATAAAAACATAACAAAGGTCAGAATAGTTATATGAGCCGCAAATAATGTTTATAATTTTATCGTCCAATAAACGTTAATCCATAAAATATTTTAGATTATTACCTCACTGATGTAAAACAATATGATCCATAGGGGGTTTCATTAGTATACAAGGTTTACTTTATGCCATAACACAACTTCCAACCCTTAAATCCCCTTCCGGTGTCTTCCTTTGACCCTTGCAGTATGATTTCCTCTCCCCATGCACACTTTCTCTCTCACTGTGTGTGTGTGTGTGTGTGTGTGTGTGTGTGTGTGTGTGTGTGTGTGTGTGTGTGTGTGTGTGTGTGTGTGTGTGTGTGTGTGTGTGTGTGTGTGTGTGTGTGTGTATACCCACTGTTGTGTGAGCTCAGCTTACTGGAAGGCCTAATCACCCGTTGCCATAGCAATGAACTTGGGTGCTGTTCAGTTATTCATCCTCTTTTGTTTGCTGTTTATTTTAAAGTCCAATCACTCCTTGTGGAATTTGTGGCATCCGCTGTCATTTTGTGCGCTTTCAAAGCATTTTTGAACCACAGTCAAACATTTTCTTCGTCAGCCTACAAAGTGAGATTTCTTTCAATCTTTTTCCTAAGTTCTATGAGTACATCGTGTTATGAGGGATCTTGGGCTGGTCTAAAAAAGGGAATGAATACTGTGTGCTCATTGTTGTGGTTTTGTTTCATCATGGAGACTTTTGAAATTACAGGGAAAGTCATCTTAGCGGATATTTTGCTCGCTGAGTCTGTGGAGAAACAGGACTAAATCTGAGAGATGTTTACAGAAGCAGCTCTCTCCAATACGACTCGTGCCCTGGCACAAGTTTATGAAGCAGTACCACACAACAGCATGTAGATATGATTTATTGGCCCAGATGTTCAGCTAACTCATATTATAGCCAGAAAGGGTTTCAAAGAAAGACATTGGAAAATATGACTATTTAATCAAATTGATTACTTAAAAGTTATATTAACAATGTTGTGATATCTCTCCATGCAGTTTGATGCTTTCACCCCTAGAGGGAAACAAATCACTTACAAATTTAAGACTTAACACATATTTTGTAATGTTAGTATTTATTACAGACCTTAGCATGACAAATGAATACACATGAATAGCAAAGAAAAGGCTTGACTTTCATTTAGTTCCACTCATTTTATTTCTAAAGATTCATTTGCTCCATATTTTCCTGATTAGTTGACTGTTTTTCTTTGGTCTATAAAACAAGAAATATGGTAAATAAAATGCTTGTGGCAACCTTCAAAAGTTATGTTTATTAATAGCTTGATTTGTTGGATCAAAATTACAAAAGCCATAGCTACTGTATTTGATTTACTGTCATTTAAGACACCAAAAAGAAACACCAAACACGTTTGGACAAGCTCATAGAGAAATAACTAAAACCTACTCTTTAATTGTTTAAATAATTGCTTTTATATTATACATTGCTTCTTTTTTTTATTGACTGATTAATAGCTTGACCAATCTTTACAGATCTAAATAATTGTATAAAATTATAAAAAAAAACGAGTGGTAACATTTATAAGTTAACATCCCTTACATTAGCTTACATACTGAATTGTATATATAAAAAACTATATCATCCAAGTCTAATTATTCGATATGTAAAAATCCCTTCATCTTATAATTTGTCACATTATTTAGATTCCCATACTCTAAGTCAGACTATATTAAGGTTACACATGAGCTTTTCAACTTAACACAGTATCAACAAAACCTATCCCCAAGTGTGTTTTTCACAGACTGCGTCCTCTGAAAAAGGACATCTTATCTCGGTTGTGTTGTTACTCTGGAGGATGTGCACACTCAGCCTTGAGCTTATCCATGCTGTTGTTGAGGCGATACATGCAAAAACACGGCAGCAAAAATGAGGAACAAGCCTGCAGCCACAAGAAGGATATAGCAGGACATGAGTAGCCCGGTCAAGGCCGCATCCGAGGGCAGAAACCACACGTACACCCAGCCCTTGTGAAGGTTGTGGTGAACAAACTCCGGCCCCTCTTCAATCACCAGTGTGTAATAGAAATTAACCGACTTGTAATGAGACAAGGGCTTCTATTGTTGGGAAGAAACTCCTCGTTGGTGGTGGGAGTTAGGAGCATTGTGGATAAGATGGTGGAGGGTAGGGCAGATGGTTTTGTAATTGGAGTGGTTGTAAGGATGGTGACTTGTTGGGTAGCGCCTTCAGTGGTCGCCGATGTTGTGGTGGGCATTGTGGTCTGCATTGTGGTCTGCATTGTGGTGGGCATTGTGGTAGGCATTGTTGTGGGCATTGTGGTGGGCATTGTGGTGGTCATTGTGGTGGGCATTGTGGTGGGCATTGTTGTGGGCATTGTGGTAGGCATTGTGGTGGTTGAAGCAACACCTGGTGTTTGTGTGGTGAAAAAATAACTTTAATTGAGTATCTTAGCATCGCAAAAGTTGAATTCCTCATCCTGCAGAGAGCCAATGGTACGGAGCAGTTGGTACACAGGACTATGACATATCACATCCTGTCCGTCAAGAACAACATGCTCATGTTTTCTTATCCATTTTGCAATACCTCTAATGCTACAAGTACAGTCCCAGGGGTTGCCACCCAGATTAAGAGCCTTCAAAACTGAATTTGACAAGAAAGTATCTCCTGAAAGAGTCTCGAGATGGTTATTCTTCAAATCAACTGTCAAAACCCCTCCAAGGCCCTGAAAGATGTTATCTGGTAGGCTCTTCAACTTATTGTCATCGAGAAGCAGTATACCAAGTGTGGTTAGTCCAGAGAACAGCTTGGGATGTAGATAAAGGAGGTCGTTGGATTTCAATGACAGCTTCTCGAGCTTGGGAAGGCAGCAGAAGAGGTCCGAAGGCAACTCCCTCAGCTTGTCGTTTAAATGGAAGTTCAGCCTCAAAAGTCCTGACATGTTTGCGAACACATTTCCAGGAACAGTGGTGAGATTAGTAGCATACAGATACAAGTCTGTCATATCAGGCATGTGACCCATTAGCTGGTCTGGTAAAGATAATAGCGGGTTGTTGTAAATGGTGAGCTTGGTCAGCTTTGGCATGTTGTAGAAGGTCTTTTCTGGGATAGCCTGAAGTCGGTTGGAGGAGAGGGTGAGGGTCTTAAGGTTCTTCAGTGACCAAAATACCTGAGGGGGAAGGATGGTAATCTGGTTGTGGTGGATCTTTAGCTCCACAAGGTTGACAAGTGTATCAAAAATCCCAGCTTCTAGTTCCTCTAACTCGTTGTTATAGATCATGAGCTGGAGAAGATTAGTCAAGGAGTGGAAGATGGTTGGTGGAAGCTTATTTATGGAGTTCCTGCCAAGGTTCAGGAAGGTGAGTTTGGTCAGTCCATCGAAAACATCTGAAGCAGGACTGGTCAGTTTGTTCCGGCTCAGGTCCAGATCCAGCAAACTTAGCAGTCCTTCAAACATATCCGGAGCTATGGTCTCCAACTGGTTCCCATCTAAATACAGTTGCTCCAGTGTCGCCAACGGACTGAAGACCCGAGCAGAGATGGTAGAGAGATCATTGGACGAGAGCTTGACAGACTTGAGCTGAGGAGCAACGTGGAAGGCATTGGGATGGATAGCATGTAAGTGGCTGTATGTCAGACTGAAACGCAACAGCATGCCCTGGTTAGCCAAGCTCCGTTCATTGATGATGTTCATTTGAGTGCCATTAAGCTGCAGCATGTACGTGTGCACAGGCAGGTTCTGTGGTATATCTGTGATAGCGTCGCCAACACATTTGACGGCACCTTTAAAGTTACACAGGCAGCTGCCGGGGCACAGCATGTTGTAGGCGAGGTGTGGCAGTGTGAAGAGGATGAGTATGGTCCAAAGGGTTCCTGCAATGTTGAAATAAAGACACATTTGCTGCATGAGATTCACTCTGAAATTAAATATGTTAATACCTCAGCAGTAATGATTTTTCATTGTTTTTACAAAAGGCCAACATACAATTCCATCAAGTTTATAGCAAAACATGTAATCCCTGATAAATACATATAAAAATATTGAGGAAAACATTTATAAGTATATGTATTTATCTTAAATGACAATCAAAAGCCAGCTCAAATATTCCACCAACCTCTGAAGAGAGAATCCATTATTGCCTGTTGACAGTATGATGATGTTGCTGTGATGTGTGCTGCTCCTCTCTGCAGGGCCGTCTTATAGAGCTGAGCAGCCTGTCTGTCAAGATCAAGTTCGGCCCACCAAAATAACCGCCCAAAAGTCACCCATCTCAGCACACATCCTTCATACTGCCCGAACCTCAAATGAACCCTGTGTCATAGACATGGAAAATAATAACAATATTTGCTGTAGGCCATGACCCATTTCATTAGGCTTCTATCATTGTGTTTTACTTGACAACTCAGCGTTGAGAATTCTACAAACATTTTGGACCCATTGTAACCTTTTTTGTATATTTACAATTATTCCGTTTTTAAGTGTTGTTTTACTGACAGCATCTGTAAAAGCCAGTTTCATACTGCTGCTTGACGAGGGTGAGTTTTGTTTTGACTTTGGACAGTTTGACTCTCCTTAACCTTATGTGCTAACTTTTTGCGGGAGTTTTTATTTCTATTCTTGGACTGCCTGGAAATGTTGAACTTTTGGCACGTATTATTATTTACTGCTAACTTATGAGTGACATGAGTTGGCTCATTTCCTGTAGACTTATCTCAACAGAATGGCCTGATCCCACTGTGCTGGCACTTGTGGTGGAACTGAAACTGATAACACCCTTCCCTGTATCGGGTCAGTCATGGTGTTATGTGTCATGTGATGCATTTAGTGTGACGGGGCAGATGAACACTTTCACTTAGTTTCAGATTTGTGTAGATTTCACAACTATAGAAGCACTTTTTAAATATGTCACCTCTCAGCGTGTGTGTGTGTTTAGAGACAGATAGAAGGTATTCTGTTTGATTTTGGGAATAATTGTTCTCTCACTGAGATGATGTTCTTCATTTCTTTCCTATCAATGGAAATGTACTTTTGAAGTGCTCAGGGATCAAACAGTTTTTGTGTTATAATCCCTATACCGTAGATATTGGGAAACATTACTGCATTGATTCACTGGCTCAGAGCAAAGTCAACACTTTCTTTAACTGACTCATCTATTTCAAACCTGGACTCTCAAGCTGCAGAAGTGTTTGACACCACGCCTCTCATGGGATGCAACCAACTCCAGGCCTGTTGGCTAACATCGATACAGTAGATAACTAATGAAACTGGACGTGTTTGTGTCTTCTCACTGCTGTAACAACCTATTTCAACCAGCGTCAGGAAATAATAAGGTAGGTTTTGGCATATGATTGGAACAAATGTTTATGATAAACTTGATCATTAACTTTCATAGGAAAGAGAAACAATACATTTAACTACCTAAGGTATATAAGGTTACAGTTGAATCTACAACAATTCATAAAAAGTCAAAGGTTTTTCATTTTTTTCTTTTTATAGTGAATAAGCATGTCAAGAGGAGAAATCATCGTTCTTATTTTGTCTTTGCTGTTTGAGGCTTCACTGAACCAACCATGTGAAAGGGAGACAGACTGTCCCAAAGAAAACCAGGATGTTTTCAGTTCATCTACAACAGAAATCCCAAGCTTCCTGAAACCAGATGTCACCGAGGTTTTTTTTTTGTCAAGCCAGATTGAAACAATCCCCAAAGGAGCCTTTGTTAAAAACCCGCAGCTTGAAAAGCTGGAGTTACTGTCCACCACCACGACATCTATAGAACCGGGAGCTTTTGAAGGTTTGGTAGACCTCAAGCATATTGAGATCTCAAGCACTCCATTAACGTGGATCCCAGTTGGAGTCTTTAAAGACCTCAGCAACCTAGAGAAGATTATCCTAAAGTTTAACAAGCTCCGTAGTCTGGAAAAAGGTTTGTTTGATGGCCTTGACAAATTAACAGAGCTGCAGTTACATGGGAACAACATTGGATCGATTGAAGATGGGACATTTGATGGCCTGGAGAACCTCTTGCTGCTTCATTTGGCTAAAAACAATCTCTCTGCTGTATCAACCCACTGGTTTTCAAATTTGAATAAACTGCTGACACTACGACTTTACGACAATCAGCTGACCTCGGTTCCTGAAGACATTTTCCAGAATTTGCCAAACTTGAAAGAAATTGCCTTGCATGGAAACAAAATAGCAGAATTGTCACCTAATCTATTTCCACATAAAGAAAAACTCAATAAACTGCTTCTGGAGAATAACCTTCTTACAGGTTTGCCTGAAGGATTCTTCGTTGGCTTCCCTCAGCTTAAAACGCTGACCTTACAGAAAAATAAACTGACAAGTCTACCACTTGCGCTTTTTGGAGAAATGCCTAAATTGACAGATTTGAGCCTCAGTCAAAACAGTCTTAGCACCATTCCTAAAGGAGTATTTAGCCCTCTGAAGAAACTCAAGAAGTTAGATCTGTCTAAAAATCAGTTTGTAAAGGTGTATGCTGAGTACTTTGAAGGCCCTGAGAAGCTGGTAGATCTGAATCTACAAAACAACAAGATAAAGTCGCTGGACGCAGATCTGTTTGAAAAGCTACAATCGGTGGTCACACTCAGGCTGGCTCACAATGACCTCCATACTCTTCCAGAGGATATTTTTGAGCCTTTATTAAAACTGAAGAAACTTTACCTCAGTGACAACCCGTGGCGATGTGACTGTAATCTGATTCCTCTTCACCTCTGGATAAAAGCAAACTCTGACAAGATTGTGTCTGCTGCTGTCTGTGAGTATCCAGAACATCTAAAAGGGCAGAATATTAAATCATTAACAGAGGATCAATTTATTTGCCCCACCCTTCCCCCCACTACCACAACATTTCCCACTACAGAACCAACAACCATCGTTACTACCACAACACCAATTCTAACAACACCTACCACCACTTTACCAACCACCACTCCCACCACTACACTCCCAACTACAGGACTAACTAGCACAACACCAACAACCACCTTTTCAACCAAAACTATAACAACAACCCCCGTCTTAACCACAACAATACCAACAACTACGATTCTGCAAACAACTACACCCACAACCACAACAACTACCACAACCACTATTACGACAACAATACCCACAACTATGACAACAACCACAACCACCATAATGACAACCCTACCTACAACAACCACAACCACTATTATGACAGCTATGTTGACAACTGTACCTACTACTACGACAACAACCGCACCCACAACCACCATTACGACAACCACTTTTCCACCCACCACCACCACCACAACAACTATGTCCAAATCTCAGATGATGATCTACACCACACTGCTGGTGGTGGTGATCACTTGCACACTGGTGCTGGCGAGGTTTACCCTGTCCCTCTTCCGACTGCTGCAGCGCAGGGAGAGTAAGAACCAGAGGGTTGAACTAACCCAATTCTCCTAGAGGAGGGAGGTCATCCTCGGGCCTCTGCATAAGGCAGCAACTGGATGAATGTAAACAACAACTGCCCCTTGAGAGAAAGCTCATTTGTTTGGTGCAAAAGATGGTAAATGAGCACATGTGGAACCATATGATCTGCCAAGGCATTCTTAGGTAATAAAATGAGCCCTCTACTTGTTTATATAATGTATGTGTGTATATAACATATTAACATCAATAAAATATTAAATACAAATATAACGAAAAGTTATGCCATACATTCCCAATGTTAACCTATTGATCACATGCTCTAGCAGGATGTTTATCAATGAAACAAGGAAATGTATCATCATGAAAGTCTTTGATTGTAAAGGATTTTTGAGAGAAAAAAAGAATTCATAAAAACATGTTATATGGTTAATAAATAGTAAAGTTGTCAAAAGAAAAAATCTTCCTGGAAATTTGTTTTACTGCACTCAGGTACAAAAAAAACACCCTCTTACAGCAGGGGGAGACAGAGATCCATGAAATGATGTTCCATTCACAGATAACAGAATTTTAGGAAACTTGATCTCAGACAATCTATGTGTCTGCAAGTTAGATGAAATTGGAATCAATTGGAATGAAATGTATAGTTGTTTCTTTTAGAGTTAAGCAATAAAGCTTTATTTTGTGTTACAGTAGAAATCTTGATAGCTGCAAACTGTATTGCACTGCGTCCATAAGGACACAACGGATCTTTACAGCTAAACAAATGAATCCCAGAGGTGAACTCATTATGTGGCAGAGTGAAAGACAGTGTGCAGGCTCCGGGTGTGTGTTTGGTACGGTTGTCTACCTGATAACTAAAGGTTAAATACATTAATTAGGCCTTGTATTAGATAGTAGCACAGAAAGAGAACAGTAGGGCAGATTCATTAACCTGTCTGTGTGAACATATCTTTGAGTTTGTGCACGTGTGTAAGTGGTAATAACAGAATTAAAAACTAAAATTCATTTTAAATGTCTGCTTTCTGTTTGCTCTTATAAAATTGGGCTAATAATTAATTAAGTATTTATGAGGTTAAGGGTCAACTTTCACTTAATTGTGTGTATTTCATAAACTTCAAACTGCAAAATATCTACTTTGTATATTAAAAACTAAAATGTAGCTACAAGGAAAAACTTAAACCTAAGCAAAAAAGAAACTTGATAATGTTTAGATGGATAGATGTGAAGGTCTTCCACTAGAGGGCATTTCTCTGGTGGATAAAACAGCACCTAAAAAAAAAAAAGACTACAAAAAAATCATGTGACATAGACAGGAAAATGTGGTTCAAGTAAAACATATTCGTAAATATTTAATCTGATGGGATCCAATCTTAGACTACTACTTCAGAGGAGTGTTCTGAGAAGGAAAAACATTTTATGAGGTTGTGCCAGAAAGTAAGGCTTGTGATTGAAGAGACTGAATGAAGCTAACAAATGCTTTATCAGATTCACCTCGGGGCTATTTGAAGTGCCCCACACACAGATTTAGAGGGATGACTCATATTACATTAGATATGGCTGATGCTGTAAGTGATAAATGATAAATAAAGGGGACAGTGTGTTACCACCTGTTATATCAAATTCTTAATCATATGTACATGTCTTCTTGACCAATCACTGATAGTACACAATCTAACAGATGTCCGGCACTGATGAAGAACAACGTGCTGCACAACTCAACTAAAGAGTTTCGTCCCGCTCTGAATTGCAGCTGAGTGTAATGCACGGTTTGCTATTGTTAAGACCTCTCCTGGGATGTGGCATCACAAAGCTATTCTTGTCTTGAAATGGAATAAGCAGTCTGATGTCTTCATTATTTATCCAGATTTGAGTGACTCGTGCATTTCAGTCCACTCTACATGTTTCTGTGTCTCTGTGATTTCAGATAAAGCAGTTTCTGAGACTTTGCAATTGTCTGTAAAGGGAAAAAAGGGGATGCTGTTAAAATCATCTAATCTAATTGAAAATGAGTACCCACTCTCAATCCTACCTTGTAATACTGGAGCAGATTTTCTCATAATCCAAAAATATATTCATAATTAGAAATAAAACCTCACGATTCAGACGTTCAAATGTATCTGGCACAAAACAACACCTGAAATCAAGGTCAGTTATATCTAACAAGCTAACATATGACCTCGCCACGATGTAATGTGATGTGACTGGAGCTATGTATTTGCTGAGTACAGAGTTAAATGCCCTGCTCTGAAGGTTATCTTGATTTAAATGTTTCCCAAGCAATGCGACTGAGCCTCTACATGGGTTTACATTTGAGAATAAGCAGTTGCCCCTCTTTTGTCCACAGAAACATACAATGAGATAGAGGGCAAAGGATAAGATTCTTGCTCATAAACACGGTGAAAGGTCACAGGGTTGTTGTTCAGATTAAACTTTTTTCACTGTTTCTAAAAGCCTTGCTGAAGGATATAAGTATAGGCAACATGCTGAATCCTTTCTATTATAAGACATGCTCAATTCAGCAAATTTTAACTTCTCATTTTATACTTCTTTGGTTTTACAGTTCTACAGTTTTCAATGAGCTAAACGATCTTCTTACAGAAGCAAAAATAACTTGTCATATCATTTGAAACCTCTGTTTAGGGAGGGATAAGTCAGCAAGTCCTGCTAATGACCCTGAAATGGAGCTGAGGAAGTAATCGTGTGTGAAAAGGGCAATGTGCTGATGAACATAAGAGGCCATAAAATAAAGGGGAACCCATTATAGCCAAACTAAGGCATTTCAACTGGAAAATAGCTTGCAGTAACCAGGCGGATTTTCAGAAGGAATCGTACATCTGATTAATGACCAACTCTCCTGACTGTAGACTTTGCACAAACTTCAAATGTAGGAATCTCGACTGCATCATTTGTGGTAGTGGGGGACTGCGTTCGCGCTCTCCCCTGATATATTGAACATTAACAATGGAAGATGCATCTAATGCAAACATGTTGTATGCCTCTGAATCTCAAGTGGTTCATCAATATAGTTCTGAGAAGTTGATGACTTTTAGTGGCAGTAGGAATTAATTTGACCTAACTTGTGTGCATCTAGGCCTATTTCATAACAAGCAGAGGAAGTAGGCTACCTGTGACAATATTACTTATATATCCACACATTCATTTTGATAAAACAAATA
This sequence comes from Notothenia rossii, assembly GCF_949606895.1. NCBI lineage: Eukaryota > Metazoa > Chordata > Actinopteri > Perciformes > Nototheniidae > Notothenia > Notothenia rossii. The sequence goes on along the minus strand of NC_136912.1, from coordinate 84,020,317 downwards.
AACATTAAGATAATCCTGCTGTAATTAACTAACAATCACAGAAACTGTGTCTCTGTTGTTAGAAAAACCGCTATGGAAGTAAACTGTCCATCACTTAATAATCTGAGAATAATTTATTGTCCTTTGCCATTTTCCAGAGACAGAAAATGAATACATGCACTGGGTATGGTGGCTCAAGGGAGCTGTTTCAGTTTGTCTCCAAAGGCATACTGCCCCAAGAGTTGAAATTGAAAATGGTCTTTACATTAGTCGGGGGTCGTCAGTATACTCAATACTAGAAAGGAACAGGTTGGTAACCATTTGATTAAAACCTGTTAAGCCCCAAGGACCACCTCGGCGGGTCCTTTTTTTTTTTTTCACGACACTGTGTCTCAGGGGATCTTAATATTTTAGAGCCTATTAATGTGTTATACCAGATTAACAGCCATAATCTCAGCTAACTGACGATACAATCATTTTGACCAAAACAAAACAAGTCTCATAAGAAGCATCTAAATGACCCCTGAGCGAAAAATGCTAACGCACTTTGGCACAGAACTCAAGATAAAATATACCCTTATTACTTATTGTAGCTGCACATACAAGATATCCAATTAAAGCTGAGGTTTTTATTTAGGTATATATATCATCAATTAGTGATCCGAACTCCAGACAGGGGAAGCAAACACAGACATCACAACACGTACCTTTACGGAGCTTTTACGGGAGATCGTCTCACCGTACAGTAGCTGTCAATCAGATCAAAAGACTTGTTCAATGGCATTAAAACGAGAAAAAACGCGGCTAAATCTCTCTAAAAAGGTCAGATTTCACTTGTTTTGCATCAATCTTGATACAGGGTACTTATTATATGTTGTAGTTTGGATTCCTAAAGCTTTTAGTCTACCATCCCATCATTCAAGGTTGGTTTTCACTATAAGTAAGTTTTTTGGGACGGACGGATACAATAATTTAATTTTTTTTACTTTGTTCAATCTGAATTTACTTTAAAATAAAAACATCTATATTGATTCTGACACTTCTACAACCAACTCACAGGTGTAACCTTGCTTTGAGAAAAAAGATTATTAATTTAACCCTTTTAGAAGGGAAGATATGGTCATTTGTTCTGGGAATGTCATTTTTGAGCCTGAGACCTGAAAAACAGGTTCGGGGCTTAACAGTTAAAGAAGCCTGTTCCTCCTGTTGGACGTGGATAACTGGTTGGAAACACAAGTATCATTATAATGATATAACAGACTCTCCTTCAGTTTCCCGTCAGAGAACTTGGACATTTAGACAAGATATTATTGAAAACATCAGGCAAAACTCAAATAATACAACCCAGTCTCATGGCATTTTGTGTTAAGGCACACCAGGCCGAAATCGGCCGTTTTCGTTAGTCGGACGACGAAGCAAACTCAATTTGGTTTGTCCCGCACCGTCGGCCGTGACACGCCTTATTTGGCCTTTCATGGCCGACGCACGGCCGATTCAACATTTTGAATCGGCCGTGCGTCGGCCACAGGCAGTCGGACAAAGAAATCACTCTGATTGGCTGTTCAGCTAGCGAATCAATGCATGAGAAGCGAAACGGTTGCTTGAGAATGTCTTCCACAAGCAACACTCCAATGGCTGATAGTTCCAGTACCGCACGAAACATGTTTTCGATGGACGAGAGTGAAAATTGAACGCACACTCTATTTGTTGTTTGTTTATATCACGTAGTCTGTTCTTCTTCTGTTCTGTCTTCCGGTTGTTACCTTTTTTGAATGACGAATACACATTACCGCCGCCTGCTGCAAAGGAGAGTTATTGCCACTCACACATGCGCAGATCGTACGTGCTCAGCTGAAGTCTTTGCGGTGTATTCCAGTGCGACACATGGCCAAGATGCAGGAGAACACGCCGACGCAACAGTCGGCGTCAGCGTCGGCGAGTTCTCTGGTGACTGCTTGGTAGGTCAGGACCTTTATAGTCATGAAATGTAATCTATTGATTCATCTGTTTCCTGTTATTTTTATTTTGAAATTCAGTTCCCGACGGACGCCAAAAAAGCCTGAGATTATGGAATTAAACCAATAAATAAAAGCAAGCAAGGATAATTGTGTGTTATTGGTGAGTAAATAACAGTGTGTTATTTTGAAAAGAATAACAAATTAGAAGGAAAAAAAGATTTAAAAAATACAGATTTCAGTATTCTGAGGCTCTGAGCCACATTTATTTTCCTCACAGATGGCAACAAAAGTCTGAAACTATACAATTTAAAATAAAAGCAATAATTGTAGCTTAACATTGAGTAAGAACACAGCTTCCGGTCTTCAACGACCCGACCGGAGTAAAAGACGTGCTGCAGGCACGAAACACATTACCAGTAGAAATACATTGCTTTTAAAATCCTTCTGTGTGACACGAAAAAAAGGGGATAATCATGTTGGTGAACACGAATCAATCAATTTCGTGACTATAACACGAAATGCCATGAGACTGGGCTGAATAATAATGGTTAGCCCTAATACACAAGTGTGTCCTTTATATTAAAGCCAGGCTTTACTAAATAAATGATGTATTTTGCCTTTATAGAAGACCTTTACGTTTTTGGCACCATCAGTTAGCATGGTTTGTCTGTGAAACGCTGTCCCATCTCGAACCATACAACTTATACTTACCTGGCAGGGGGTCTCCATGATCACTAAGGTGGATCCCTATATGGCTGCGCTGACCTGTACGAATCCCTCAAATATAGGAATCTCGACTGCATAATTTGTGGTAGTGGGGGAATGCGTTTGCGCTCTCCCCTGATTAATTGTAAAAATGAACAATGGAAAAACTCTCTGAGATGTTGATGACTTTTAATGGCAGCAAGAAATGTATTCGACCTGACTTACTTGTGTGCAACCATTTAATAACAAGCAGAGGAAGTATCTGTGACAATATTACTTATCACATTCATTTTGATAAAAAACACATTTACATCCAGAGATTCCTGCTGTAATCATCTAACTCTGTGTCTCTGTTGATAATAGAAAAGCTATGGATATAAACTGTCCGTCACTGAATAATCTGTGAATGATACACCAGCAAACGAGCGACGAAGTAGTCAACTCAGTTGACAGCGAAAAACACACAAATGAATACTGTCTGGTATTAATAAAAGACACAATGCAAACAAATTCCCGAAGAAAAATAGCTTATTATGTCTTGTTAATACTGTACAGTGACAGTCTCGGGCAGCCGCTTTTTCTCTATGCTCGGACAGCCCGCCCACTCCAAACACTCCATTGGACAGTATGACTGTATGTTGGAGTGATGAGGCCAGAGTTGAGATCTTTACAATTTTTTTAACGTATTATAGGCAATCTTGAAACTTCAATTAATCTTAATTTAACAAATAACAATAACATGTGTCCAGGGCCGGCCCTAGACCTTTGAGGGCCCTAAACAAGCTTTGGCTTGGGGGCCCACCTTACTCTAGCGCGTTCTCACTACACACAACACGGAACCAACTCTTGTCTTATGATGTTAGCATAAACACACATATGTGACCTGCTCTATCGAAATCAGTCGCATTGACCCGAAGACACATTTTGAGTTGTATACACTGCTGGAAAGAGGATATTCCTAGCTTTCTAATGATATCAGGATTGTTTATGTACTCCAAATATTAAGCGAAATATGTCACATTATATAATGACTGTCACAGAGTCATCATTTTGAGAAAAAGGCCTTCAAAGTTTTCTCTTCTCTGGAATCCATCGATCTGATTCATTATTAGCGGAGCAAATGTTCAAAATACTACGGAGGGAAGATATTTTTGTTTGGATTACTGGTCTGGGAAAAGCTCGGGAGTGTGTGTGTACTTTTGTGTTTGTGTAATTTTGCGTTCGTGTGTATTGCGTTTGTTTCCCGGGGAAAAACCCTCACGAGAAACACCGGCTGTTGTTATGCCTGCTGTGACGTCAAGTTACTCCGTTCTCCGCTTGTAATTATGCCGTTACAAGCTTCAAAGTTGTATTTATCATCTGAATTTGCCGAAACAAGTTTAATATTCTGAAAGTCAAGACTTTGTTTAATTGAAATCAGATGAAAACAAACTGTAACGGACCCTTCCGTGTTATTTATGATTACTCTACGCTTACATTCATAATGTCAGCCGGAGGGAGGGGGGGCGGCGCTGCGGAAGAGCAGATTGCCTCTCATCTTCCCTTTACAGGCTTAAAGAATGTATTTATCGTGTGAGTTTGGAAATAAAGTTTCATATTCTGAAAGCCAAGACTTTGTTTGTCTAAAATCAAACAACACACCCGAACCCCGAAAAAATAGTTTTTTACGCAAATCCACGTTTATTTTGAAATGAGCCGTTGCGACTTCCAACTGATTTCGATAGAGCGGGTCGCATATGTGACCTGCTCCATCAAAGTCAGTTGCATTGACCCGAATACACATTTTGAGTTGTAAACACTGTTGGAAAGAGAAGATTCATAGCTTTCTAATGATATCAGGATTGTTTATGTACTCCAAATATTAAGCGAAATATGTCACATTATATAATGACTGTCACCGAGTCATCATTTTGAGAAAAAGGCCTTCAAAGTTTTCTCTTCTCTGGAATCCATCGATCTGATTGATTATTAGCAAATGATCAAAATACTACGGAGGGAAGATATTTTCGTTTGGATTACTGGTCTGGGAAAAGCTCGGGAGTGTGTGTGTGTTTATACGTGTGTGTTTGTGTAATTTTGCGTTTGTGTGTATTGCGTTTGTTTCCCGGGGAAAACCCTCACGAGAAACACCGGCTGTTGTTATGCCTGCTGTGACGTCAAGTTACTCCGTTCTCCGCTTGTAATTATGCCGTTACAAGCTTCAAAGTTGTATTTATCATCTGAATTTGCCTAAACAAGTTTAATATTCTGAAAGTCAAGACTTTGTTTAATTGAAATCAGATGAAAACAAACTGTAACGGACCCTGCCGTGTTATTTATGATTACTCTACACTTACATTCATAATGTCAGCCGGAGGGAGGGGGGGCGGCGCTGCGGAAGAGCAGATTGCCAGTCATCTTCCCTTTACAAGCTTAAAGAATGTATTTATCGTGTGAGTTTGGAAATAAAGTTTCATATTCTGAAAGCCAAGACTTTGTTTGTTTAAAATCAAACAAAACACCCGAACCCCGAAAAAATAGTTTTTTACGCAAATCCACGTTTATTTTGAAATGAGCGACTTCCAACTGATTTCGATAGAGCGGGTCACATATGTGACCTGCTCCATCAAAGTCAGTTGCATTGACCCGAATACACATTTTGAATTGTATACACTGTTTGAAAGAGAAGATTCCTAGCTTTCTAATGATATCAGGATTGTTTTTGTGCTCCGAATATTAAGCAAAATATGTCACATTATATAATTATACAAAATCAGATTTACTCACGACTGTTTCCACTCGGACATTAATACAGCTACACCATTGTTTGGTTTCCATGGTAGCGCGTCTCTTTAGTAGCGCGCAACTGAAAATCTGAGAGGGTGAGGAAGATAGTCACAGAAAACTGAACAAGAATTGACAACTTGACCCTCTGCTCACTCCTTTCCTGCAAAGTACAGGTCCAGCCCACACATATGCTCCATCAAGGATGGTGCTACAGGCATTGCACTTACAACTACAATAATGGCCTGTCCACACGGCGGCGTGCGTTATCGTTTGCCGGCGGGGGGGGGGGCTGAAACTCGACCAACAACCAATCACATGAATCTCCCGCCCCGGACGCACAAGCACGCGGTTTGATTGGCTTGTACTGGCATATGATTTGATTGGCTGACGCTTCTGCCGAAGCTTCAAAAGTTGAACATTGCTCAACTTTCTTCCCCAGCAACGCGAGCAAATCTACGCTTCGCTCGCCGCCATTTGGACGGGCCGTAAGTATGTAAATGTTAATCTAACGCTCCGGCGATCCACTAGAACCCCCCACCCCCTGCGGTGGTTTTGAAATGCTCCCGATTTCTGAGGTCTCAAGGTTGGCAAGTATGGTTAGGGTTCATTGTCTTTTTACATTTAAATGTGGTGTAAATACTTGTCTCTATTCTTTTTTAATACTAATTTTTTTTTTTTTAATGTGTGTTTGCGGGAAAAAACGGGAGTACCCGGCGTAAACCCGTACTGGCTTGGGAGCATCATGCCGCCTCTTCATTTATAAATATAAATGATCAATACATCTCACATTATATTGATCATTTATATTTATAAACAAATAATTGAGCTAAAGCTGTTTAGAAGGGAGGGGGTAATGCTTGGTTGCTGTAGCAGAATGACGTTAGCAGGCTGCATACATAGCTTGACTGGCTGCCGTTACAGTCTGAGTTGAGGGCATCCACTGATGCGGCAATGATACAACCAGTCACTAAAGCGCTGATACCAACTTGCAGAGCAAAACTTGGTAGACCTTTAGAACCATAATGCCACACACTTCTGGTCTCATCCTCATCAAGTGAAGACTTTGGGAGGCTCTCAATGCTCTGGTCTGTAGGAGTCGTCTCAATAGAGCTTGTATCGCTCTGGTCTTCAGGAGTTATCTCAATAGAGCTGGTATCGCTCTGGTATTCAGGAGTTATCTCAATAGAGCTTGTATCACTCTGGTATTCAGGAGTTATCTCAATAGAGCTTGTATCACTCTGGTATTCAGGAGTTATCTCAATAGAGCTTGTATCAATCTGGTCTCCAGGAGTCGTCTCAATAGAGCTTGTATCACTCTGGTCTTCAGGAGTCGTCTCAATAGAGCTTGTATCGCTCTGGTCTTCAGGAGTCGTCTCAATAAAGCTTGCATCACTCTGGTATTCAGGAGTTATCTCAATAGAGCTTGTATCACTCTGGTCTTCAGGAGTCGTCTTAATAGAGCTTGTATCGCTCTGGTCTTCAGGAGTCGTCTCAATAAAACTTGTATCGCTCTGGTATTCAGGAGTTATCTCAATAGAGCTTGTATCACTCTGGTCTTCAGGAGTTATCTCAATAGAGCTTGTATCACTCTGGTCTTCAGGAGTCGTCTTAATAGAGCTTGTATCGCTCTGGTCTTCAGGAGTCGTCTCAATAAAGCTTGTATCGCTCTGGTATTCAGGAGTTATCTCAATAGAGCTTGTATCACTCTGGTCTTCAGGAGTTATCTCAATAGAGCTTGTATCGCTCTGGTCTTCAGGAGTCGTCTCAATAGAGCTTGTATCGCTCTGGTATTCAGGAGTTAACTCAATAGAGCTTGTATCGCTCTGGTCTTCAGGAGTCGTCTCAATAGAGCTTGTATCACTCTGGTCTTCGCTTGGGAGAATGCTAAGCTCCTCATTTACCTGCTGCTGCCAAGCAATCTGTTGATGAGCCCCCACCAGTTGTTGCTGAACATCTTGCAGAGCTGTCTTCAAGTTTTCATTCTGCTCATTCAGAAGTACTTCCCTTTTCTGATGATCATGCCCCAGCTGTACATTCTCAGCCTGTGTTTGCTCTGTCAGAGATTCAAATTCCTTTGTAATAACTGCAATCCTCTCTCTGAGAGCCAACTTCTCTGTTTCCAGCAGTTGCTGATTCTCAGCCTTCTCAGTTTGATCCAATGTAAATAACTCCTGATTGACCAGGATTAGTTCTTTAGCATCCTTCAGTTGGTCCTTATAATCTTCCTTTTCTGTCTTCAGGTTTTTGTTCTCTTCGTATTGTTTTACTGTCAGAGACTGCATTTGAGCCAGCTCATCTGCATTGCTGTTTTTCTCCTCAATAAGAACGCCGATATTATCCTGAAGACCAAGCACTTTAAGCCTCAATGCATCTGTCACTGTCTGTTGTTCATTTCTCAGAGATTCAAGTTCAGCATCTTGCAGAGCTGTCTTCAAGTTTTCATTCTGCTCATTCAGAAGTACTTCCCTGTTCTGATGATCATGCCCCAACTGTACATTCTTACATTCAAAATCCTTTGTAAGAACTGCAATCCTCTCTCTGAGAGCCAACTTCTCGGTTTCCAGCAGTTGCTGATTCTCAGCCTTCTTAGCTTGATCCAATATAAATAACTCCCTGCTTTCTCTTAACTCCAACTGAAGCGAGGCAGTCACAGATGCCAACATCTGCTTTCCTGCAATATCTCCTTCATTTGTTCTTATTTGCTCTTCCTGAATCAAGATTTTCTTTTTTGCCAGTTGGTCCTGAAGATCATGCATAGATGTTTTCATGTTTTCATTTTCCCCACTCTCTTTTACTGTCAGAGACGAAAGTCGAGCCATCTCCTTTGCATTGTATTCACTCTTAGCATTCAGAGAGTCAATATTATCCTGAAGACCAAGCCGTTCAAGCCTCAGCTTTTCTATCTCTGCTCTCACAGAGTCAAGTTCAGCAGTAATGTTGGCATTCGTCTCACTCAAAGCCAATCTCTCCTCTTCTAGCTTTCTTGTGTTTTGGATATTTGTCTCACTGCTTTCTCTTAACTCCAACTGAAACGAGGCGGTCACAGATGCCAACATCTGCTTTCCTGCCATTTCCCCTTCATTTGTTCTTTTTAGCTCTTCCTGAATCAAGATTTTATTTTTTGCCAGTTGGTCCTGAAGATCATGAATAGCTGTTTTCATGTTTTCCTCTCTCTCTTTTACTGTCAGAGACTGAAGTCGAGCCATCTCCTTTGCATTGTATTCACTCTTAGCATTCAGAGAGTCGATATTATTCTGAAGACCAAGCACTTCAAGCCTCAACGCATCTGTCACTGTCTGTTGTTCATTTCTCAGAGATTCAAGTTTACCCAAATTCTCCTCCTCTGACTTTCTCATGTTTGCGTCATAACACTCCCTGCTTTCTCTTAACTCCAACTGAAGCGAGGCAGTCACAGATGCCAACATCTGCTTTCCTGCAATTTCTCCTTCATTTGTTCTTTTTAGCTCTTCCTGAATCAAGATTTTATTTTTTGCCAGTTGGTCCTGAAGATCATGCATAGATTTTTTAATTTCTTCATTTTCCTCTCTCTCTTTTACTGTCAGAGACGGAAGTCGAGCCATCTCCTTTGCATTGTATTCACTCTTAGCATTCAGAGAGTTAATATTATCCTGAAGGCCAAGCCGTTCAAGCCTCAACTTTTCTATCTCTGCTCTCACAGAGTCAAGTTCAGCAGTAAGGTTGGCATTCGCCTCACTCAAAGCCAATCTCTCCTCTTCTAGCTTTCTTGTGTTTTGGATATTTGTCTCACTGCTTTCTCTTAACTCCAACTGAAACAAGGCGGTCACAGATGCCAACATCTGCTTTCCTGCAATTTCTCCTTCATTTGTTCTTTTTAGCTCTTCCTGAATCAAGATTTTCTTTTTTGCCAGTTGGTCCTGAAGATCATGCATAGCTGTTTTCATGTTTTCATGAGGTCGAGCCATTTCCTTTGCATTGTATTCACTCTTAGCATTCAGAGAGTCATTTTCCAGTTTTGTTAAATGCCTAGAACTTTCCTCCCTCACGTCACTTAACTTCAAGTTAAGTGACGTTATAATTAATTCCAACAGCTCATATACCCTCTTATTATCAGCCCTGATCTTGGCCATATTTTTTTCCGCATTTTTCAACAGTGTAGTAATATCGCACTGTTGAATGTCGAATATGCTTAGCTTTTGATTGAACCTTTCCTGACTCGTACTGGGATCTCCTCCTCTCTTTATCTCTTTATGAGAGTGCAGGAATGTAATTGTGTCTACCAGGACTTCTTCCTGCTTATGAACCCTTTCTGCGTAATATTTCGCTACGCTTGCTTTTTCCAGAGTCCCAACTCGGTAAATCATGTCCACAATTCGTTCACACGCTTTTTCAGGAACCCTTTGTGCTGGCCCCAGAGGCTCTTCAGGCATATATAGACTCTGGTCCTTTTTTTCGCAAACACACAGGGCATCCTGGGTAGAATCTTGAGACATCTGATTTCTTTCCATTATGTCTCTGATAGTGCTCAAACCCCTTCCAATAACAATAAATTGTTTTAAAAAACCCATGCAGTTAAAGGTAATTCTGGTTATGGTCTGTTGGTCTATCTAATAAGAAGGAAGTTGGCGTGAAGTCATTCCATGGCGTTACTTTGCTCATCGTTTGATGTCATGCCATTCCATTGCATGGCGTGATGTCATGGCATTCTACTACATGCCTCGCATCACGTGATGATAGTGCATTCCAACACAGTCTCACTCCCTGAACGTCTAGAAGCCACGCTTGGTCAGGGTCCTATGGCGTGCAGTTGTGTCTCCTTCAGCTTCATAAACGGACGCAAAGAGCTTTCAACTGATTGCAATGTATTCCCATCGGCGGCGGTATTTGATGCTCAGGGAAGCACCGCATCGGTCTATGTCAACGGAACTTAAAGGCAATGTGAGCGTCCATTCCCATTAGATAACGGAGGATTTTACACCCGGAAGTAAGTATTCTCTTTACTGTCGATTGATTTTACTGTGATATCTGCACTACTCATCAACTCAAAAACACCAGATTATCCTTGTTAATTACACAACATTGATTGGTTTAAATTGTGTACAATACTTTTGTATTTTTCCCCTTCGATTCGGAGAAACAAATATTTTTTCGGAATTTAGGATGGCAGAAGACACTACACTACCCAGAATCCTCAGCTATCATTTGGGACTACACCATCTGCTTTGCTAATAAATATTTACTGTGAATGTATGCAAATATTTTTATTATTATGCATTTAGCTGACGCTTTTATCCAAAGCGACTTACAATAAGTGCGTTTGACCAACAAGATACAAACTAAAAGAAAACAGAATCATATAAGTACATCAGGTTTCGTAGAGCTAAAACATTTCAAGTGCTACTCAACTGGTTTTAGATAAGCCAGCCCTTTATTAGTATATAAGTGCTTTGTTAGCAATTCTTTGTTGGTAATTCTATCGATCGAAGTGAAGTCGAAAGAGATGAGTTTTCAGTCTCCCCCGGAAGATGTGCAAGCTATCTGCTGTCCTGATTTCAATGGGGAGCTCATTCCACCATTTTGGAACCAGGATAGAAACCCACGTGTTTTTGCTGATGGGAACTTGGGTTCCCCTCGCAGTGCAGGTGCGGCGAGCTGTTTGGCTGATGCAGAGCGGAGTGCACATGCTGGGGTGTAAAGTTTAACCATGTCCTGGATGTAGGAAGGGCCAGATCCATTCGCCTAACCCTAACATGTCACCCATTGAGCATGTTTGGGATGCTCTGGATCGGCGTATACGACAGCGTGTTCCAGTTCCTGCCAATATCCAGCAACTTCGCACAGCCATTGAAGAGGAGTGGACCAACATTCCACAGGCCACAATCAACAACCTGATCAACTCTATGTGAAGGAGATGTGTTACACTGCGTGAGGCAAATGGTGGTCACACCAGATACTGACTGGTTTTCGGACCCCCCCCAGAACCCCCCAATAAAGCAAAACTGCACGTTTCAGAGTGGCCTTTTATTGTGGCCAGCCTAAGGCACACCTGTGCAATAATCATGCTGTCTAATCAGTATCTTGATATGCCACACCTGTGAGGTGGGATGGATTATCTCGGCAAAGGAGAAGTGCTCACTATCAAAGATTTTTTCAGATTTGTGAACAATATTTGAGAGAAATTGTTATTTTGTGTATATAGAAAATGTTTTAGATCTTTGAGTTCATCTCATGAAAAATGGGAGCAAAAACAAAAGTGTTGCATTTATATTTTTTTTCAGTGTAGTATATTCTTTCTTTGTGAAATGATAAGAAAACTCAGGGAACCCGGAGGTTCACTTCTTTGTCCTCAGAATAAAAATCTCAAGGCAAAACTCGATAAAAGAAATCTTCGATGCAGATGGGCATTTCTTTAGAATTTCTGTAACCAGCATTTAAGCACTCAAAAACATTTTTGATAGAAAAGGAACAACTTCACAGCAACCTTTGTGATTGTTGTCAAGGAAGGTCATTCTTGGAAATTGTTAAGTGAAAAAAAGTGTTTGTGAATTTCCCTCAAACTCTTGTTACGACTGTTGCTCAGAAGTCTTTGGGTCCTTCTCACTTCGGTTAAATGGAATCCTTGCTTCCCTCACTTACGTCGTTTCCCTGCGACTAGTCCATCCCACCAGGGAAGCATAGAGAGACGCAACGAAACCACGAGAAGCAAGGAAATGAGTTTTAAGAGCAATGGGACGTCCTTTCCTCCGGAGCGTCATGTGAAGCGACGTCCGTTTGTGATGACACTGCACAGCTGATCGTCTGACAGCAGCTCTGTCGCCGTTATTTTCACAAACACCCCCGCAACACATTTACTGAAACAAACATTTGTATCATCAGTTGTAGACCCAAATAAATAAAATCAAATAAGAACTCATTCTCAAAAAAGATAAACGCCATTCTTAAAATGTATAAACGAACATTAGTTGGATTAATATTGATTAGAGTGCACAATAGAAATAAAATAATTGAGAGAAGAAAAAGAGATATGTTATCTATCAAAACCCAGTTAGATTAACATTCATTGGATTGCACACTTTGTTTGTTTGTTTCGATATGTAGCAAATTAACATTTTAAATAGCACTTAATGACTGACTGAATGGAAATTACAATACATGAAAATGTAAAACGAAAAAAGCGATCATGAAAATGTTTCCAAAAAATGAATAAAATGATTTTTGATCACTTTGTTGTTCAGATATATCACATATTTGTAACTAAATTATACATGAATTGAAACAAAACACGGTATAAACTGAGGAGTGACTCACTTGAGGTTCATGTATTTTCTTCCCTCCGCTGGGAAACTGCTCTCATGTCAAGAAGCATCAGATCAGTGTATGCACTGCATCGTCCAATCAGTGAGCGATACACAGTAAGGGGGCGGGGCGAGTGTGTGAGGATTTCATCGAAGGATGGTCTGGTGGTTCCTCGATTATAGCTCCTCCATTATCGCTCCTCGCTCCTCGGTCCTCCGGCAAAAATAAGGCCATTGGGACGCTACTCAAGATGGCGCAGACAAATCAACTTCCGGTGAGACCGAGACCGAGGAGCGAGGAAATGAAAAATAAGCGAAGTGAGAAAGGGCCTTTGAATCCAATAATATTCACATAAAGATTCTTCATCTATGGGCATAAATAAAATACAATAGTTACTTCAATGCTGCAAAACCCATGAGTTCTGCTGTGCTAACAAGAACTGCTTTCTTTATTATTTCAATCAAAACATCTGTTTTCAGTTTAATTATGCTATTATCCGTGCCTTAAGCTTTTAGAGACAGTGTTGCTGACACACACACACACACACACACACACACACACACACACACACACACACACACACACACACACACACACACACACACACACACACACACACACACACACACACACACACACACCTCTTTTCTTTGCTCAGTCGACTCAGTCCTACAGCTGCCCTCCAGCCTCCAGTAGCCTCCTTATGGTGCAACTGCAACCTGCTGAACACACACATACAAATGTCAACAGACACACAGAAAAACAATCAATTCAGGGCTGTAATGTTTTTTGTTTTTTTGACGGCAAACGGGAACAAATGGGATAAGATGAAAACATAACAAAGGTCAGAATAATAATTTGATCCCCAAAGAACGTTTATAATTTTATCGTCCAATAAACGTTAATATTACCTCACTAATGTTAAACAATATGCTCCGTAGGAGGTTTCATTTGTATAAAAGGTTTACTTTATGCCATATTATAACACAACTAACAAAATAAGTGAGGACCTGCATATCATTACTGAGCAGCTTGTTCATCCTTGTAATGTCTGGAGGCAAAGTCTTCACTAGTGAGGAACCAGTGCACATATGCAGCAGCAGCCTCACAGTCAGACAGCGCTGAGGGCAGTCCTGGCCTCTAGCGCTGGAAAACACAGCTAGGGTCGCTTGCACCCCCCCAAGCCAACCTCCCACTCGAGGAGTGCCAGCTGAGTCCAATCTCTGCCTGCCAGCTGCCCCCCCCAGGCTGCAGCACCATGGAGCTGCGGTCAGCATGACACCTCCTCACCCGCCGCTAAAAATGGAATCTGTCATGTACTGGAACTTGCCACAAAGCATTCAAAATATTTGTTATGTTATTTATGTCCCTGAACATTTTTTCTTAGGACAATCTTTAAAAGTGGTACAGTGATTATGGTGTTGTTATGCCAAGCTTGTTCAGGAGCAAAACAAAGTAGGGTGGTGCATACAGCAACAGATAAAGAAAACAATTACATCCATTCAGTCATAACTGTGTAAAGTCAGCAGTTTGTGGTCTAGTGCAGATGTTGGGTGCTATGAAACCCTAACCTAAAGTTCCAGTAATATCAAGAAAAACAAAACTGATTTAAACCAAACAAAACCGAGTTAAGGCCCAGGAAGGCACCAACTGGCAAGCCGTCCAGGAGAGTGAGTGCCATCTTGGATCCAGCGAGTTTACAGGCTCCTGGCAGGTATGTCGGCCATTATATTTAGGCAGAGTGCACAGACTGATAGCCAGGGCTTTAATAAGTGAACATGACACAACTGCACTCTCTACCTTCAATTTGGTGTGTATATTAAATATTCCCTCTCTGATACACAGCTTTTAACAATGTATGGCCTGCTGAAACTTGCCTTAAACTCTGACCTGCTATAAGCAATAAGGCCAGAAGTCATTCCTTTGGCTCTAATAGACAGGTTTCAGTTTTGTGAAGCTTCTTAATTTGTTTCTATGTATAGCTGAGCAGTTTGTAAGCAATGGCACAACAAAAATAGTATCAACTTAAAAAATATATAGAAAACCATCCACAGTTTGGTTATACAGTGAGAGAATATCAAATAATGGAACAGATCTTAGGCTATATCCAAATACTGATGTATTAATAAGAGCATCATTATTGTTAAAAGTGCTGACTGACTGCTTTACTGTATGCATCACTATACAGTACATATCCAAATATAAATTTAAACAAGACACATAGGCCCTATAATACAAAACATTATCAAAAGTAATCAATACACAGTGAAATGTGCATTGAGACAATACTAAATATAAGGACACAAAAACAGGTAATGTGCCATGTACGGTCAACATTTGCAGAGGTATCAGCATCAGTTACTAGTGTATTCTCACCTTTCCTGGAGAAGAATTAGGAAAAAGAGATGTGAAAAATGTTCGGCGTCTGAGCCGATGAGAAGATGAATCTTTGATGATGGACAAGAATAAATAATGACTTCAAATAATGACTTGTCAGGATTTATATGATGAAATGAGACCGAAATAGATCTACTTGAAAGAAAAAAAGGGACTATTTTTACCATGTCCTATTCTCCTTTGTCTAATTTTAGTTAAGAATGACTCTAGCTGGCTGCTCTGGCATAAGTCTCATCCATCTGCTCAAGGGTGTTTAAAGAAAAAATTACAGGAACAACTCCATCATCTTCATTTAAAAACCTGGGTTTAAACACCCCCCAAAAAGCTTACTTCTCAAAGTCACATCATTTTTGTTCATTTGGAGGTGAGTTTGAGGCGCCAGATTAGAGAAAAGTTTGAGATACTTTGAGATCAAGAATGGCACCACATTCTGAAACACACCAGTGATAAAGCTGTCATTGACTTAATGAGCTGTTTCACCTTCGCTGTATCCAACTAGATGGTGCGACATCAGCCCAGCGTACAGGACACGAGAGGACACTCTGTCATCCAACTTCCTGTTTCATGGGAAAAGCATTTGGCTTTTAATTGGCCATTTGCAATTAGAGCGGTTCTGTCTCTTCTGTTCCATTTACCCACAGGACTGTTCTGTGGGTTAAAGAGAAAAGTAAAGGTTTTGGGTTTAATTAGAAGGAAATTAAGTATATAGTAGTTTTCAGCATGACCTATTGAAAGGCAGCCATCCAGCAATCCTACATCTAACTGTGTTTACAGACTGACCGTGTTTCCTTTGCTCTGCTGCATTCCTTACTTTTATTACTTAACAGGGGCAAAGGCTGAGAGTGGCTCCTTCCTTGTATACAAATATGTTCTTCAATGAAAAGTTATTTATGTTTTATATACCTGCATGTTTGGGTCGGTGGATCCACTGACAACGTTTGTGAAACAAAAGGACTTCAATCCAGCCCTATCTTTCGATCCTAATAGAAACATAAGTAATTCTTTATTTGTTCACTGACAAAAATACTACAAATATTGAAAAAATAATAAACATTTAACTCAGAAAAGTAACGCAATATACATGTATGTATGCATTTCAGAAGGAATATTGTTCTTGAAGTACAATAAATAAATGTACCATGTCTACAAACGACCTACATTAAACCTGTATACTGTAAGTCTAAATGTTTCCAAATAAGCATTTCATCAAATGGCCCAGTTATGTAAAAGAAACTGTAACACACACACACACACACACACACACACACACACACACACACACACACACACACACACACACACACACACACACACACACACACACACACACACACACACACACACACACACACACACACACACACACACACACACACACACATTTTTATATAAGAGTATCACGATTCTGTCAAATTAATTAGGCTCAAACTCTGTGAGACTTCCAATGAAATGTTCCAAATAATTCAACTACAAAGTTTCATCCGCTGAACTGCCTTGGATGGGACAGCCAATGCCGCTGATTAAATCAAGTTTTTGAAATAACACAAACAAGAACACACACACACAACATGTGCAGAACTGTAACTCAAATGTCTGAACTTGTTCGGAAGATTCTTCTTTTTAATCAACACCTAAAATACTCAAAATTTGCAAATACTTTACTGCAAGAAGGTGCTCCAAATGTATTTTTTCTGGAGTGGTTTGCTTTCAATTTTCAAGACAGTCTTTCACTTGCTTCCAACATTCTTAAAAATAACAGTTCAGCTAAATATAATAACAAAAGCAAATCATCTTATTTGTTTGCAGAATACGTTTTCTATCTTAAATAAAGAGGGAATCTACATCCTTTTATTAGTCTGCTCAGCAAAGTACTGTACCTATGTATACCTCGTAAAAGTATGCTAAAAATGGATCTTTCATCTAAAAGATGGAGAAGAGATTTGTGGGGTGCTGGTTAATGTTCAGCAGTTCTCTCCTTCATCTTCTAAAACAAGAATATGTGCAGATCTCATTTGCAGAGAAAGTAAGTATGAATATTGATGAGACTAAATTCAAGATCAAATGCTAGTTATTTTTATTAATTTGACTGATGCAACCTAACAAACCAGATCGCAATGTCTCGTAAGAAGCTAATCATCTCTGATCACACACAATTTCTTGGGTTTTTCCACAAAATACCAACAAAAATATTAAACCTTAACAGCAGTGGAGGTGGTGTGCTTTTAGAGAATAACAACCCAGAGCTGGATAAACAAAGCACTGTAGATAGGGTGGCTTTAAGGTTATAAAGCTAGGGCCTGATCGCGTAGCAGCCTGGATCACTTCCCCCTCACTGTGAATGCACCTGTGTAGATGTGTCAGCGCAGCCAGAAATCAATTGTAATCTCCCTCCATATATTCTCCCAGGAGATGCTTGTTTTCCCACACTGCAGTGCCTGAATCGAGCGGCACTGAGGATGGTTCTTCTGCAGTATCCGGGACTCTCTGTTTTTAAGTGACAGTACACAGAAAATAGATGAATTTAAAAGTAAATAATGCCGTACTGAAGTGTAAGTGTTGTATCTCTCTTGTCCAAACACACTGCAGCACTTGTACTGATGAAGACATCCAGTCTCTTGTTTTTAGTTCACAGAGCCTCTCAGTCATTGTGAAGTGATACCGCAGGGCGATATGGAACAGCAGGTGATTTAGAGCCGAGCGGGCGGGCGTCATCAGACACATTTACAATTTGGATGATAAAAGCATCCTCATACAGTAATTTGTCTCTGCGCACAGTTTTATCCCTCTCATGGTCCACATATATATTACAGTAAGTGTCAGATTATCTGTTGGAAGAGGGAAAAAAAGGGTTTATTTCAGATGTCATCTTTAAACATCAGATTGATGAATATTACAATTTAGCAACTCACAGGTTGTCTCAGAAGAAAACAGCCAGTAGTTAATTAAGTGAGGACTTGACCACACCGTCATCTGAGTAGTATATCTCTCTAGATTTAAGAACATCTTTCAAGTCAGCCATTGAAAATACTCAATCATCTTTTTGACCGGATCCCAACCTATTAAAAAAAAGGCCTGTGCCACTCAATAAAAGCGTTGTTGTTTCACATTAGTACTTGTGAACCTTTCTTGTTATCTTTATCTTAATGTCGTTTCATGAAAGCTGTTGAGGTTGAGATATGTTTGTCAGGTATAATGCTCACTTTTAGTAAATGTATACATATTGTGTATAACCAAGATCATGTAAAAACATTTATTTTAATGGTTCTTTTACTTGAGTTTCTTACATGAGAAGGAAACATTTGTTCAATTCCCAACACACTTTGGAAGACAAGAAACATTACTCACTGAATTCTGTTGCCAAATGTCAGTTCCTCAGGAAACTGTGAAAAGTCTGATAGTAAGTGTCAACACTGACATAATGTCATTTACACAAAAGCTGTGATAATGTGTTATCATCACTCTAAAAACCTGGGGGAAAAGCCCAAATAAGTCTGTTAAGACTTTGGCTTCAGCTTGCATACATTCAATTAGTATTAATTAGATCAACTGGTGTCCATTTGAATATGACCTGATACAATTGCAATATAGTATGCATGTATATGAACTGCATATATGAAGTGCTTTTTTCTGTTGATTCAAGAGTTTTGAACCAGTCATCTATACCAATCAATTTAACATGCACACACACACACACACACACACACACACACACACACACACACACACACACGGTTTACTCTTTACTCGCCCCCTCTAACTGACATTCAGTTGACCCACGAGGAGTCATCTCAGTACACATATCAGCAGCATTGGCCCTGTGCTGTGTCAAGGAGCCCCCAGCATTAAGCAGCAATATAAATGGAGATTAGCTGCTCAAATGTAGAGAAGATAGAGTGAAAGGAAACAATAGACGTTTCCAGATAAGTAACGATGATATATATGTCAAATGGCTGACTGGATTATGTGCTTGTTGAGAAGAATATAACTCTCAGAGGGAATGTCTCTTTTAAGAATTGCTGATATTTCACTACTTGTGTTTACTGTCTCAATTCTTTCTTACTTCACTGATTGAAACAATTGTGTTTACACCCTGCAAACTCATCTTACACAAACATTTTGCAGCTTCTGCTGGGTGTGGAAAAAGACAACGCTCTTTTCTGATGGTGTCCGGGAGATGAGTGTTTACAACAAACAGCCCTGAGAGTTTATTTTTGAACTCTTGCACCAAGACTGTTCCTTTAGCCCTGCAATACTCTGTATATAGTACTATAAAAAAGTATATCTTGCCTAGTTAAAGTTGAGTGACTGGCTATGTGAAAGTCTGATGGATATCAGTCAGGAATATGTCAAGAATGAATTTTGCAGACAGACAGTAAAAGGTTTAGCCGTCATCTATTCAGACAGCAGTGGCAAATAGCTGAGAGGCATCATATGAGAGGCATCTCTCTCTCTGCTGCTGACCTCAGGGCATGGCTGCAGTCATATTTCCAATAGAAACAATGCTGAAACATAGACACAAACTCAAGCAGGCATTTTACACTTTACATATAGTCAATGATTTTACCACAGTAGACTGACCATTTAAAAGCTTCGGTGTTAACAGATAGAGGGCAGATTGTGTTTGTATTTTAAGCCCTCCGACATGATATCTACATTATTTAGTTTATTTCCATGTTTTTAATCTTGTTGTCTTTTACTTTGCTGTCTTTCAAGACTTTTGTGAAGGGCTGATGACTTTACCCAAACACAACTTAAATCGTGGATATTGAAGACGGACCTGGCGTTAAAACCTAAAAGACTTGACTTATGTCTTTGTGCTCCAGTATCTAAAGTATCTCCTCGGAATTGATCGCCCTACTCTGAGAGCATTTGAGAGACCGGGAATTTTCTTGAGAGGCGGTTCAAACGTGTTTATCCTCTTCTTTCATTATAACTTAAATAACATTCAGCTTTCCAAATGTATTTATGTTAATTGATAATATTGCACATTGCCCTTGAACTTCAAATTACTCACAAAGACATTCATAAACATTGTAAATTAAAGTAGCCAAGGTATGTGTTTGTTTGAGGAAAACCTTCCTTTATTTAAAGGACTATGGTAAGTTATCGCAAAACTGCAAAATACTCCAAAACATTCCAACAGCTGTATTCACATTAGGAGTGCGAGGCAGACATCTGTTTAAATGCACATAGAAAATGTGGATTGTCTCAAAATTTTACTTTAACACAGTAAATTAATAGATGTACTGTATAAATATAAATACTTAAACTGCGTTCGATTAAAGCAAGTGATTTATGACAAAAAGTGACTAGTAGGTGTTGATGCTGTCTGCCTGTCAAAGCTGAATCCGGCCTCTCGTGCTCCAGCCCTCTGTGACCCTGCTTGCGACAGGCGGTTGAATAAAATGGACTGATGTTGTCTGTTGTTTGTGTAGAGAGGAAGCGTCACTCGGTGGTCAACCTCTGGGACCGGCAGGTGAGAGGGGAACAGTCTGTTGTCTCAAACGTCACATAACAATTTCACATCTCAACCCTCCACAATCTGCCACTCTGTTCACTTGATGATTGTTTATCCGACTCGGGTCGTACACCTCCTCCTCCCTCATCCAAAAACAAGACAGGATACTTTGAACAACTCATAGTTTCAACAAACGTTTGTCCTGAACAAAAGGAATCATGCAAATGCTGCCTGCTGAAATATGCAAATCATTCATCACAGCGAGAACTGGGAACAAAGCAAAAAGATGCATATAAATAAAACAAAAGTGCTGATAGACCGAGAGAGATTTAGATAAGAATGAAGAAAAATGGTTGTGACTGTTTATACAATGCATAACAATTCCATCAACCAAGTAGAGGAATGGGATTTAAAAATAGCAGGAAGTGTCATCAAATTGTGAATGTGTCCTGAATCATATGAGCTTGCAAATACACCGATTCCAATTCCAAAACATAAACATAAGATGTACTGTATAAAGTAAGCACAGATTTACATGTGTCCTAAATGACAGTAATGATTAAAGAAGGGTGTGTAAATCAGGCAGTGGTTATTAGAACAGACTTTTAAATGTCTGAGTCAGTGTGCTCTGCTCTCCCTCGTGCAGCGTTTTGTCATTTGTGTTGACAGAACAGTTTTAGCTGTTAGCTGTGATGTAGTGGTAAGACTAACTAATACATCTCTATTACAGTGCTGTCTTGCTGCATTCAAATCTACATCACCAGACTCCTGTCCCGCCTCTCAACACTCTCACTGATGTACCAGACAATGACTTCTAGGGAATGGCACAATGTGTGACTAAGTAAAGCACCTGATAGGTCTTTTAATTTCAAAAAGAACATTACAAAAAACTCCCAGAAACTTTCTTGCTCATTAGAGGTTTATGTTTTTATTTTTGATTGCTACTGTCTGTTAGACCTACAGTACGGCAGGTATATTCTATTTTTTGATACGTAAATGAATAAGTATAAAAGAGACACTGTGTGGGAGTGTTTTTTAGTGGGAATGCTGTTAACAACATTCCAACTAACTGTTATTCTACGCACACATTTTTTATTATTCCGCCGGTATTTTATCGCGCTTCTCCTCCCGCATTGAACATCGCAGAAACTCCGTTCAAACATCAAAACATTCAGCTCGGTCGGGAATCGATGGCTATTACTTTTCTCATTCATAGCTTTCAAAATTCCAGAGATACATCCCATAATACATCAAATGTTTAACATTGAAGTCAATGGAGAAAATCTTCAGACTTCAACCAATCTTCATGCAATTCAACTGCTAACTGTTCATTCATACTTTCACTCAGACACCTCATTCCAACTTTAAAATGTTACACATCTTTCTGACATTATTCGTGTAAAACAACTTTTAAATCTGATTTAAATCAGAACAACTGACATGCTCAGAGGAGCAGACTTCAGATAGCAGTGTGCAAACAGTCCAGCCGTGAAGACATCTACAGGACAGTTTTGAGATTTCTTCAAATGCCGTTGCCATGGCAACACAATGCTCGCCTTGAAACGCGGTTTTCTCCTAACTTCAGTGAAAATACTGCCCAAAACTTCACAGGTTTGGTAAAAATGCAGCCATCAACCCATCTAAGCGTATTATGAGGTGTCATCAAATACCGTTGCCATGGCGACAGATCATTCGCCATCAAGTTAGTTCAGAAGTTTGCGGTTCAAATATTCTGCTGCTATTCCAAGCCTTTTCACTTTCTTTTCTTCTCTCATCACACATTCAAGACCCCAGTATTCATGTATAATTTCAATCTAAATTATTCACTTTTTTTTTTACACATTACATTTCAACAGTTTAGCATCAGATTTTCAGCATAAAGCATTCCCACTAGCAATTTCTTCAGGAATTGCATTCTCTAGTTAATCAAGGTGTGCTTTTCATAGGCGCAAAAAGTAAATTACTTTCTTTAAAATTACGAATGTACTCATGAGAGTCTCAGGTACGATGAGGCTGCTTGTACATTTTCGCCACATGCAATCTATTGACACTTGACTCGCTAAAAAAGTCATTTTACTTTAAGATTTTCAGCTTAACAATCCCCAAGTGAGACTGATTACCAAAAATGATTCCAAAAAAAATGACAGGCTGCTAGCAGCTCACCAACTGAGGAGTTTTTATAAAGTGACAATAATGTGACATTTATTTTAAAGCTTGACGAGCATTAAGGAGATGCTTTGTGATTAAGAATTATAACACCACAAACAGCATGATTGTATTAAAACTCAGTTTGGACTCAAATATTAAACCATAAACCTTCAGCTTCATAAAAGGCATGATTATCTTCAAATTCCTACTAAATACAAACTTCCTTTTTTCAGTTTTCAAAAGGTTTCTGATTGAAACGCTTTCATCACAAATTCAACCAGCGGTCAAGGTTTCCTCCAGCATTTTGTGGGTTGCACTCATCTCCAGAGACAATCAAATACAATAAAATACAGATGAAGTGCAGCAGCATCCTTAGGGCATTCAGGCAAGTGGCTGCAAGGTCACACCTGCTGGTGGTAAGTGGGCTATTTGAATTTTCATGAAGCAACGGGTTACATAAGTGAGGTCAGGAGCTTTCTCTATGGGTTTGAGTGGTATAGCCTTCTTGTGTTGTCTTTATTCTTGGGCTGGTATATTGAATATAAGCAAATCCAGCTAGTTCCAAAAGCTTGCAATCGCAGGGGAAGGTGCTTAGTTGTTTTTCTTTTATAAATACTAACCTAATATCAGATATTTGCTGGAATATGTCTTGTTGTGATATCCACATTGAAACTAAGAATCTACACCTACCGATCTGCTTGCTGCTGGTTTTAAAACCTTTACAGTCTGGAGAGTATTCTCTGTTATTGCATTTAGTCACTATTATCCTTCTGCAGACACAGTACTTGAATGTAAGGGTTCACGGATGTTGAACCCGCCCCTCTTGGTTGGTTCTAGTTATGTTGACATGACTGCCAGGCGTATGTAATGTTCATCATCATCCTCAATATAATTTGCAAGTTGCAAATTACTTGTGAACATCGAACATAATCTAAAATGTACCAAAAGGGACACGTTTTTTCCCAAATAAACCATTTTTAACTGCATTGAATTACTGTATATTAGTTTGTTGTTGCACACACACACAGGAGATGTGTTCAAAATAAAGAGAAAGGAACTGTGAACTCCCTTGGAGGCAACACTGCAGACTTGCCAGAGTTACGTAAGGTAGTGATTGCTCCTTTTGAAGACACTGGCCCCTCTGTGCTTTTCTCTACTCCCGGCTCACATTGGGCCACAAAGATGGATGTATTACGATGTCAGTTGTTTGACTCTGACTAAAAGTAGTGTAAAACAATATAGTGAATAGGCCACATTTATCAAAGCCTTTTTCTAAGTTCTTAAGCAAGAAAAGCCTTTTGCTTTTCATCTCTAAGAGGCTTAACCCCCCTACTGTGAGAGAAAGTCATCTTTATAATCCCTTAAAACAAGCGTTTATTACAGATATGGACTTCACAGCCCAGTCCATCAGCATAACCAGAATCAATTTGACAGAAAACACACCCTCAGATTAAATACTTTAACTGGCTACATTAACTATACAATCAATCAGGGATCTTCTATCAATACAATGGGGATGTTTTTGGAGTTTGACCTTTCACAAAAAATATTATCCTTAACCCGATCATCTGAAGGCTTACATTCAATCTTTTCTTTTTTCTCTTCGCGCCGACGGAAGGAACATCATGTTTGCGGGTTGTCCATCTGTCTGTACATCACATACTGTGAACAGATATCTTGGGAACCTCATGGAATTTTCTTTTTTAAATTAAATGTGTCAAAGACGTCTGCTTGAACGAAGGAACTGACATGATTCAAAGGAGTTTTTATATATATTCTCAACATTTCTCACACATTGCTAATAGGATTGAATTAGGACTTTTTTGGACAGATCTGGACGTAACTGCAACTGTGATGTCTGCAACTTCACTGGCAGGTGTAGGCATACAACCTTAAAGCAGTAATTCTAGTTATTCTAATGCTTTAATTTACCCTCATCATGGACATTTTCACAGAGTTTCATCTCATTATAATGGTTTGGAAAGAAGGTGTCTGAAGCAGACCCCGCGTTTTCATGTATCTTTGTTGTAAGCAACTTCCTAAACATGCTCAAATGCTATGATGCAACTCAATTGTTAGACATTATCGACCTAACCTGAGTTTAATGATACTTTTTCTTAAATCCATTCAAGCCCCCAGTCATGCCTTATACTGTAAGTGGCTTCCACTAAAAATAAATAATGTTGTCTCTAAAAACATTACGATAAAAGATGGCATTTATTGAATAACAACACTGATATTGTTTCCGTTGTGCAATAAATGTACTGTAACTGTATGTGTTCCTGTATTAAGCAGCCCTTTGGGTTGTTTTGTATTTTCTCTGCTCTGCGACTCCCATCCTTTACTCTGCTGTCAAGCTCACTGTTGGCTTATGACCAGCATAATAAAAAAAACTTGGCAGAGGCAATGCTAGTTGTTGGTTGTAAACCACTTTCCATATCTCATTAGTTGGAGCCATTCTTCATTTCTCCTTCTGATACACTATCAAATTGATTTTGAAAAACCAACATAGGAAAATGTATTGTCACCAACTACAGTACTAGCCCTCATGCTCTGCCCTCCACAGGCCTAAAACATGCACTACACTTACTGTAATACACTGCCTTAAGACCCAGAAGCTAAGAACAAAAATGATTTTAATTCTCATTGCCTCTAAGCTTTCTGAACTACTTTTTCTGCAGCTTTGCCAGACTGTTATGAAACATGTTCCCATTTAAATCAAATAAGCACAACAAGTCCATCTCAATGTCTTCCTCTAAAGCAGAGGACATACTGTACATATAGAAGAAAAATAAATAAGCCTTATTCATCTTAAATGTGAGTCTCTCCATACTGACTCAACAAAATAATGACAGGTAGCTATTGAAGTGAATGTGAATCAAATGTTTGGAAGATAAAGCAAATTATTTTCATTTGCACTGACTCATTTAACTTAATACAAGCTGCACAAGGACAGAGGATTGAGACATGTAACTGTGAGACATCCATACAATCTCATAAAGCCTCCACTTCACTGTATGAGGGAAAGCTCGCTGTGATGTCAGGTTCAGAGGTCACTAAAGGTCAACAGTAATTGGTCACTGATGAATTAGGTGTTTTCCAACGGGGATAGACACAGCTAATCAGCATGTTACCTTTGTGCATTAACTCAAGGAAACCTTCTATTTGTTTCTGACTGTGCATTAGTGGAATGAGATGTTGGTGGAATATAAATTAGCACCTGCAATGCTGAGTCACCTGAAGTGCAGACAACACAATGTACAATGACTTGACTCATTTACATATCATCATGCTATTTTTAACTCTCCCTTGAATTTGATTAAAAGCACAAAATGCAGTGAGCTGTTTCCCTATTGGTATAAGTGCTCTATCCAGTTAATCATAGGTGGCATAACACATAAAATACATAGTTGTTCACATATGCAAAGTGCATGAGGGGGTTTTAATGCTTGTGTTTAAGTCAGTGAATAAGAAATAGAGAAAGTAAAGTATAGCTAAGAGTGGGAAAACAAATCTGGTTATTTTCCATCTGGACTGTGACCTCATTTGTAACCAAAAGGAGTGAGTACAACACATATCATACATTTATACCTTAAGCTTTTCCTTCTGCACGCTTGTCATGATTGTGCCAAGACTGGCTGCCAAAAAGAAAGATACATTCACGGAGAGAGAGTAACAGAGTCTAATAGAGAGATCGTTTATTTGCGGCATTGCTAGACTCGCGCCCTATCATTTCTCCATCTCATTTAGTTTATCAGATATAGCCTGGCAGAACCACCCAACCTTGGCCGTGCTTATGCTCACCTTGTCAGTCACTCCCTGTGTCGGTGGAATCCCATGAGTTGCAGCAGTGCTAAAAGTGGTACACTGCCAAGTCATTATAACAAATGGAGCTAGATATAGTATTTTTCTGATCGCTCTCTATGGAGAGGAGTTATTTTTTGTAATATAATGTTCAGATAGAGAAACATTAAGGCATAAGATTTTTCAATATTTTGTTGTTAACTTGTATTTTATTGTACTCTATTTCAATGTAAATTACTGCTTCATTTTATTCTCTATTTGTTCTTATTTTTTTGTAATGTTATTACAGTGTTCTTAAAATTGTTTGCTATCTGTGTTTTCCTTTTATTTATTTGTTTTACTTTTATGTATGCACCAAGACAGCAAGTCAAATTCCTTGTACGTCTCAACCTACCGGTACCTGGTAATAAAACCGTTTCTGATTATGATTGTGAAGATGAGGTCTATTCAATGCAATAAATCAGCACCCTCAGTGCAGTCTCCAAAATGACCATAAAGTTAATACATCGAAACCGCTTTTGAACTTAATGATGGTAGGATTTATTTATTTTGTTGCATTTGACTGCTATAGTTTCAACTAGGTTTAGCTCATTATTCGGTGTATATACTGTACATCATTCTGCGCATCATTCGATATACAAAAACAATCCGGGTACACACAAACTCCTTTCACAACTGATGGAGCACACAACTGTTGAAACAGCATATGGTGATGTGATTAACATGTGCTTACACGCATGTTCAAATCTCCAGCATTCATTTTTCAGCAAAGCAGCCAGCTGTTGTGGTGTAAAGGGTCAGCACAGGATTGTCCCGACTCCATATGACACCACACAGCTGCCAAAGAGCGCCAGATGATGAAACAGTTGGGTGCAGTTTCCATCAGTGGCTTAGGCACTGATTTGGTATTAAAGCCAAATCGCCCCTTGACTACTGCTTGCTTGTTGGTTGATTCTTAAACAAACCAGGCAAATGTAACACGTAAACAAGGAGATATTGGGAAGTTTAATGGTCTATCTGCTATCTGCAAGCACACCTTAAACTTAAGTTATAAAATATAAAGTGACAGTAGCGTTTTAAGTTTATGAACAATGAAAAAACGGCATTTATTAAAATGGCCATATAAATGCCTACTTCTATTTGGTTAATTGTATGGCCATGTCTGTCTTTTTTCCATATAGGCCTACATATATTCCATAATGGCGGCCCCCACCTCTTCTTTTTGCGGCCCTCAGATTAATTTATAAAAAACGTAATTAATTAAAAAAAATATATATATATAGCCTATATATATATTTATTTTCAATGTGTTTTACTTGTAGTACTGATACCGTCCACTAGACTCCTAGTTACGTCATGAGCTGCGTATATGATTTCAAATACCGCGAAATAATCTGTGACGCATTTGTGTGTATTGTGCATATAGACTATATAAATTATATAGGTATTGTGTTTGTTTCCCAGGGAAACCCTCACAAGAAACACCAGCTGTTGTTATGCCTGCTGTGACGTTAAATTGCCTCTTGTAATTATGCCTTTACAAGCTTAAAAGTTGCATTTATCATCTGAATTTGGCGAAACAAGTTTAATATTCTTAAAACCAAGACTTTTTTAATTTGAAATCAGATGAAAACAAACTGTCACGGACCCTGCCGTGTTATCTATGATTACTACGCTTTTCATTCATAATTTCAGCAGGAGGGAGGGGGAGTGGTGCTGAGGAACAGCAGAGAGTTGACAGGTGTCTGTGTGGACAATGGACATTCCCCTTATTGTGCGTCAGCAGAGACAGGCTACAAGTGTTTTATGTTCAAGTTAGATAACTAATGTCTGGGTTAGTGTTCATGACTTCATGTTTCTGTCCTCTTAATGGTTAATCTCAATACACACACATTTTCCGTGCTTTCCAATAGTTTAAAATAGTTTTATTCCACTGTTTGATAACCTTTTCAATACAAACATGCCACTTGTAAAAATGAAATAACATTTCTGTGAACTGATGTTTAGTGAGCTTATTAGAGGATGTTCCCATTTTTTGGGGATGTTCCCTTTGATTGAAAAATGTCAATTAAGACGTCAGACTTAGTATATTTGTTAATAATTACATACAACACATGGCATTTTTGTGTGTGTGTGTTCCAAGTGAATCTGCGGCCCCCTGGTGGCCAGTACATCAATGATGTGGTCCCCACCACCATCAAAGTTGCCCATCCCTGACCTAGAGCCTGCCAATTCTTCACATCGTGTGGTCATCAAAAAATGTTGGAACAATATATATATACTAGAATCATGAAAGACTATTTTCATGTGGTGCATGTGTTGTTGCTACGAGTGAAAGGAAGGCTTTCCTGAGAGAGAGCCCTTGACATCGTCTCCACATCATCAGTTTTGTCTCTGAACACTTGTTCCTTCAGTCTAATATTGACAAATTATGAGTTATGTTGTTTGGGGTCTATTGAGTTTTTGTTCTTAACGCTAAGACGGGTACAGGGAACCTCCCACTGAGGTTTAATAAAAAAAACAAGATAAGTTATATGGCTGTGATGATAACAATCAGGTGGGTCTGTGACATAGACTGTCTGGATTAGCATTAGCAGCAGTGGTGGAAGAAACTATATGGAAAAAACACCATTTACAGAAACTCATAGCGTAAAATCCCACAAACAACATTTTATAGCACTGCCCACTCCCTTTGAATGCAGGCGATCTCTGTTGCTTTCAGGGAATAAATAACAACAAAACATGTTGAGAATAAAGGGGTTACTTTTATACAACCTTAAAATAAGAAAACATATGTACGCAGTTGGTTTCACTCACACTTATTCTGGCCAGTCCCTAAAAAAAGTAGATTTGTTTTGTTGACCTGGTGAACTATATTATATGAATGGGTGTATAGAAATATTTAAACCTTATAAGTCAACCATACATAAAACAATGTCTGTACTTAAACTCAAACGACTCAGCTCACAAATCATCTCACCCAAGCAATTCATCTTTAAAAGACGTTCCAATTGATCGAAGGGCACAAGAGTGGTGTTTAATAATCCAACAGCTGAGAGAGGGTGGGGGGACGTGACCTTATTTCTGGGTTTTAATGCCTGTGTTTTTGTGAGGAATGAGTGTGTGTGCGCGCGCGCCCGTGTGTACATGCGCGCGTGCGTGTTTGTGTATAAACAACCTACTCAATGTGCCCTCGGTCAAGGTGACACAGCCTGACACTTGACAAGGTGAGAAGGTGTTTGCCGCAGAGCCAAAGGCAGTAATGCTAAGAAATCTAAGACTAAAAAGGTATTTGTATCAATTGGGTTGATTGTGTATCATCTGAAATCAAAATAACATGTTAGTCATGTTGCTAATCCTATTGGCTTTACACTTACACTTGATTATGAGATGATGATATTTCTTTACTTGACCAAAAGCTTTGGTCTCAGTTTAAGTTAATTTGTTGAAAGAAAAATGTCTTTGCAAACAAAACTGAAATAAAACTTTTTTCAGATAACTCAACTAAATGAATGTACATGAATATGATGCATTGTGCTGCCTTCTACATTGACTACACTGATACATACATATTTGACATCTCAGTTAAAGGAAAGATGTTCAATACACAAGAAACAAACACAAACAGTGCACCTTCTTTGGACAAAATGAAAGTTTCTATATCCAAGTTGACACTTTATGTTGTTACTACTATAGTAATTTGCAACTTTCAAACCATCACTTTTCAAGAGGCAACATCATAAGATACTGAATTACAACATTTAATATCTCTCAATTATCTTTGCTGCATGCTCTTTTGATGCATTTAACCATGAGTGGAAACTTGTTATCATGATTCTTCCATCAGGAAACAACATCTGGAACAGCAAGTCAGCTAGGACTTGCTCATCGATAGTCAACTTAACATCTTCCAGCCGCTGGTTGCAAAGCTAATGACTCCTTTTTTTACTTCCGTAACTTAATAGCATCACTACGTAACACTTGTGCTCCTTTTGGCTAGCGCTCTGTACGTGATGGGGCGAGACATCTCTAAGCAGTTTATAAATCATAAAAAGCCGGCCAGCTAACCAATCAGAGCAGACTGGGCTCTGGTTTCAGGGTGAAAAGAGGTGCTGCAGTCAGTAGAGGCAGAAAATACAAATATGAACCTGAAAATGAGAACAAATATGTCCTCTTTAACTTCTTGGGATCAAAGAAAACAATTTTGTTTTTATTCTCGCTGATGTGGCGTTCCAACATATTCAGCGTTGTCTGAATGGCTTTATTCTTGGTCAGCATGAAGAATTATGAGGATTTCCCATGGCAACATTTTGCCTGTGTATGAGTGTCTGTCACTGTAAGTATATCCAACTAATTATCCCATTGTTCAGTTGTGTGTTGGGAGGTCACAGAAGGGTTTTTGGCTGTCACAGCTGACAGCGGCAGTGAGAGATGATCACATCTCTGTGTCAGCCCCAAAGCCTGAATACACTGAACCCGGTCAAAACATACACCGGGCAAGCAGCCAACGCTGATGAGATTTATACAAGAGGGGGGGGGGGGGGAATCACTGATGTTAAATCCTTTGTGAGCCAAATGTAATCATGTTTTGTCATGCAGGTTGAAATTGAAATATCCGTGTCACACTAGGCACAAATGTTTTTCGTTCAGATCTAAATCCAGCTCAAACACAAAATGCTGGCTTATGTAATGCTGTATTCATACACTTTGAACTCATCTGATAGAGTGACTGACTGTGTTTTATTCCTAACTGCAAATTCCTGTCATTTTACATTTTCTTTCTCCCCTATAATTGAGCAATATATAACTCCTATAAACGGTCCTCTAGTTTAAATGCAGTTTTAATTCCCAAAGAAAAACACTGCTTTGAAAGAAACATTGAATATGAATCAGATATGGCACGAATGGACTTTAAGGGATTAGATAATAAGTGTGAGCAGTGGTTGGTTGTCTTTGCCCCAGCAATAGGCTGTATCTTAATCTTACAACAATATTATTGACAATGAATACAATTTTAAATTTCACCATAAATTTGCCCCCTCCAGATAGATTGAAGAAGAATCCTCGAGTACACTTTTCTAAACATAATCCATAAATTAAAAGTAGATATTTATTATCTCAATCTTTGGAAAACTAAAAGATACACTGTCAAAACCTTTTGAAGTTGTTATTCTCCTCCTTCGGTGGAGGCCCACAACTTGGACCTATCCCTGAACAAATAGAGGAAACTGGTATTGAAACTTTATATAATTCCTGAAAAGAATGTAAAAAGGCAACGCATTGCAATATCTCAGCATATCTAGTTTAACAATAACAGTTATTTCCCTTATTAACATGACAATAAACTTTCTAAATACAAATTGCTGTATCTTCCACTGTCATTCCGTGAAATTGTGTTGTGTATGTCATGTTGTATTAGACACATTTACACAATGACGGCTTCCAGTGTATTCACTTAAGGAACGGTTACCAGAATGCCTAATTAGCATCTGTTTGACACTTAGGTAGTTATCAACCTGCTGCGACAATTTACCACCCTGGAGCTTCACACTCTGGATGCCCCGTCTGTCTCATATCTCATCCCATCATATTATTGCCAAGCCTTTGTTCTAAAGCGGTCAAGTTTCTATTCATCAGAGTGAGCCAACAGATGACAGGGAAGGAGAGACACATCAGATACAGGGATGAGTAACTGCTCATCGTTACGGACGGGGGGATTTTTTCCACGTGAGCCAATCTGCTTCATACAATAACACAAAACTGCAGTAAAAAGTACACATTTATTTTCCTTTTTCTGGCACAGGAATCATTGTGTTATGTTATTGGATAAGTCAAAAATTATGAATGCACAGGAAAAAAGGTCTACAGTCTGATTAAATAATTCAGACAGTTATTTATCCATCAACTCTTCATGTTAATTGTAGAGCTGTACACATGAACATAATACATTAATCTGTAAACAAGCATACTGTAATGTGAAACTAATGTGAAAATTACACAATGCTAATTCTTGGTTTTATTCAGGGTCAAGTGGTTTTGCTGCACAAGTGCACTTCAGTGCTGATGAACGAGTCAAGTAGGGGCTTATGTTCAGGATGGAAAAACGAGTCACCTGCCAACTCCTGCAATCTTTTTTGATGGAGGTCACACTGACAGCATGATCACAGTTCTCTATTATCTTAATTTTTAACGTATTACACAATAAAACCATGGGGTTTATCAAGTGTCAGTGAAAGGATTCACACAATAGATGATATATACCATTAAAATGGTGCAGTGTTTTATGTGTATGATTTATATATGGTAAGATAATAATTAAACAAGTGCGAAATCACAATAGCCTGACTGTACAGTAGGCTATGCGTATGCTTCAACGCATGAAAATATTCGCACATACAGACAAACACACGTAACAAAAACTCTCACCATCTAGATCAGAGGTGCCCAGTACGTCGACCGCAGGGGCAATACTGGTAAATCGCGAGTCAAAAAAAATCAAGCTCCGTTAAAATAGACAAAACAGGTTTTGATCCCTCATCCCTTGGCCTCCCTGCCACTTAATTCAGGAGTTTACTTGATTGACAGAAAAAGCGACCTATCGCTTTCCAGTGTGTTAACCCAGAATGCAAAGCAATACAAAATCTGTCAAGTGCCGGGAAAAATCAAATTAAGTTAAAGAGACAAAATGAGTGCGGACCGAGCAAAAAGCTAAAAACATACCACTTCCACCCAGAATGGGAGGAAGAATATTTTGTTGTGATGTCAAATTCAAAGGTTATTTGCCTTATTTGTAAAGCAATCGTCGCTCTGCCAAAGAAAGGTAACGTGGAGAGGCATTATCGGAGTGTTCACAAGACATATGACAGCGACTTCCCTCCGAGTAGCGAGTTCTGAAAGAGAAAGGTGAGGGAACTTAAATCACAATTAGCTGGACAGCTGTCACTTTTCTTAAGGACGACATCCACCGCAAAGGCAGCCACTGTAGTATCTCTACGAGTGAGTCACGCTATAATCAAACACAAAAAATCCTTTCAAGATGGAGAGATGGTGAAAGAAGCCTTCGTAGAAGCAGCAGACGCCTTGTTTTGGGATTACAAAAACAAAACAGAAATAGTAAACGCTATCAAGGCCGTCCAATTATCGCGGAGCACAGTCACACGTCGCTGTGAAGTCATGGCTGAGGATTTGACCCAGCAACTCAGGAAGTGTTTCTCACTCCAACTAGACGAGTCCACTGACGTGAGAGATACAGCGCAATTGTGCGTTTTTATCCGGATGGTGTTCACAGACATGACGGCGAAAGAGGAACTGCTGACAATTCTGCCAATGCTAAATGTCTACGTTTAGTTCCATCTCAACGGACGGTACGCCTGCGATGGTGGGCCATTGTAATGGCGGGCCATTGTAATGGCTTCATCGCAAAATGCAGAGAGGATAACACATTCTGTGACTTTCTGAATTATCACTGCATCATACACCAGCACGCATTTTGTGCAAAAATGCTGAACATGAAAGAGGTGATGTATGTGTCACTTAAAGTGGCCTGTTCTATTCGGGCAAGACCTCTTCAAAGACGGCTGTTTCGTGCATATCTGGAGGATGCCGACTGTGTTCACACTGACCTCTTACTACACACCGACGTAAGATGGCTGAGTAGGGGCAATTTTCTCCAGAGATTTCGAGTGCTTCTACCCTAGATAAAGGAATTTCTCCATGGCACCAAGCTTGCGGAGTACACACGTCTAGATGACGAGGAGTGGCTGTTAGATCTAGCGTTTTTAACAGACATTACACACGTGTTAAATGAGCTGAACTTGGAGCTACAAGGGAAAGACAGAACTGTGGTTGACATGATCAGCTCAATTAATGCCTTCAAACGAAGACTGCATCTGCTGTGTTCAAAGCTGCAGCGCAAAGATTTGGCCAACTTCCAAAACATCGCCTCTGAGCTGGAGAAGCAAGGGAAGGACAGCGAGCTCCTTGACAGTGCACGCTACACAGAGCAAGCCAATAACATTACATCTGACTTCGAGAAACGCTTCCGAGACTTCGCTTTGCTCGAGCCAATCGCCACATTCATGTGCTATCCGTTTAGTGAAGACCATGATATTGATTCGCTGGCCCAAATCATCGGAGCAGTGTTTCATCTGAACCCGTCTGCGCTGGAGGATGAGATGTTGTTGCTGCAGGTCGACATTCAGTTGAAGGCGCGTGCCCATGCCGGACAGTTTTGGAACTTATTCAGGGTGGAAAAGTATCCAAACGTCAGAAAATGTGCCAACTCACTGACCTCACTCTTCGGCTCGACTTATTTATGCGAGTCAGCCTTAATGAAGAAAGTGAAGTCGAAATACCGTTCCCAATTAACTGATGAACATTTGGAGGCCTGTCTGAGACTAGCCATCAGCAGTTACTGTCCTGATTATGCAACATTGTAGGACTCCATTCAGTGCAAGTCATCAGAATATGGTAGGGACCCACCTAAATATATTGAATTGTGTTTTGCAGCATTATATCAGGACCATGGAGAGAGGTTTCTTACCCTGCTTGTTTTTATGTGTTTCTTAAAAGGGAAATGAAGGGACAGTCAGCGAGAGAGAGAGAGAGAAAGAGAGAGAGAGAGAGAGAGAGAGAGAGAGAGAGAGAGAGAGAGAGAGAGAGAGAGAGAGAGAGAGAGAGCCTATTGGACCTATGTACATATCATTATAACTTTGAGAGACTCTTCATAGGACCCATTTGAGTCTGGTGTCTAAGTTGAGTGTTCTACTCGTTTATTGTATTCCTTGTACTTATATTTGTGTTTTATGTTTAAGATTTCAGGACCATGGAGAGTGGTTTCTTTGCCTGCTTGTTATGTGTTTCTTAACAGAGAGAGAGAGGATAGAGAGAAATAGAGGGAGAGAGAGATAGAGAAATAGAGAGTGAGAGGTTAACATGCCTTTTTAGTTTTATGTATTCATGTATTTGTTTCTGTTCAAGAACCCAAATAGAGTTGTTGTACTTGTCCCATGTATAAATAAAACGTGTTATTCAGCACCTTGCAATTTGGGATTTTATTTTTGATTGGTAGACCTCGGTGAGCTGGTCATTTCAAAAGTAGCTCACCGGCCAAAAAAGTGTGGGCACCCCTGTTCTCGGTTGACTCACAGAAGAATCTACAACAAACAGTTCATGAGTTTTGCCATGGTGTCGAGTACATGTGCTTTTCTGTTAAAGACCGCTCTCATCTCTCCATTCCTCTTCTTGCAAATTGGCATAAACACAAACGTACAACTTTACACGCACACACTTGACCTCATTGCTTAATTTGCACCCTCCTATGGGCAAAGACCTTCACCAGAGCGATGGACATTTTTGTGGACTGTACATTAACCTTAAAAATGAAATAGTTAATGTCAATCATTGTGTTAAAGTGAAAATGCACTCAGAATAAAGATGCATTCACCTTGTAAATCCAAACATATGGCTCTCCTTTACATGATATTTGAATGGCCTGATATTGGAATGAAACCAAATTGGTTCTTTTACCCACTCTTAACAACGTCCTTTATATACTCCATCGTTTCCTCGTTTGAAACAGCTTATCCTGTTCGAGGTCACATCCGATTGGAGCTTTTCCCAGGATGCATTAGGTAACTGGCAGGAGTGCAACATCACAGGACTATCACACATTCACAATCACATTAATTTAATTTGCCTTTTCCGAAGTCTGAGAATAATCCAGAAGACCTGCGGGTAACCCATGCCAACACAGCAGGAACACTACCTTATATAATGCTTATCAACAAGCACAACTGAAGCATAAAAACAAGAGTGTTTCAATTATAGTACGAAGCCCTTTGTATTAACATTTTTATATTGCCTTGCTGTCAAAATTGTCAGTGCTATATAGCCTTTGATTGTGTGTTTTGCCATGCTGGGAGAAATAGAGCTCACCTTTGGCATTATCTTAAGAGGATCCCTAATAACAGACAAATAATCTCTCTATTGCTGCAGTAATTGACCTTGCCACAAATAGTGAAGTGCATAGATAAAAGGAGACGCACTGAGGGGTCAACATTGTTTGAAGGTGCTCGCAGCTCAGAGGGTTTATGAATGCAACCTGCTTTTATCGGCCACCAAACAACTAAATGCCACAAAAGCAAGCAGCTTTCTAAACACCCGAATAATCAGCGGGCAGTGATATCAAAGCACTGCAGACCCATTGATCTACTTATTCATCAAGAAAATCCTGCATTTGCTGATAAATATAAATACTTCTGGATATGAAAATTCCTAGTTTGCTTAATCTGGAGCATTTTAGCTGATGTACCAGTGTGTGTTTGCATTGCAGACGAATGGGATTTCTGTGTACGCTTCCACTCATCTGAGGGAATATTTGAGAAACATGAATTATTAATCACAGATAACCGTGTTAATGAAGCCGGCAGAACAACTGGATAGGCTACATATTTAAAGAGGCTACTTCCTTTGTGGACATTTCATCTGGGCATTCAAAATTCACACGTTGTGATAGCCCAACATTAGAGAGGACTGCAGGGTGAGTGGGTAGGAGATGAGAGTATTATCTGGCCGTTAATATGGGGCTGATGCTCGCAGGAAACCAGAGCTGTCCGGCCAAGGCTGATGTAACATGACGGCACATGTACGTTTAACTGTGAAGTGTCCATAAAGCCTCTGCAAATCCTTCCCAATATCCTCAACTGTAACCGTTAAACATGGATGCTAATAATATTCAAATGCTAAAGCATCGCAAATACAAATAAGCCCATACAGTATGTAGGGATTATTCACAGCTTCCAACTTCAAAGAGTCCATAAAGGGCCTTTTTTTTTTAATCACACTCGAAAACAGGATTGAAACATGATTCTTACAATACAAACCATCCAACCTTGACACAGGTAACAGGTGTCTAAAAATGAAACAGCGACACAATGTTTCCTTTATCCACATAAGTTTCTTTGTATTGATACATTCACGCTTCAATGGGACACATCCCTGCAACGTTAGCCCTAGGTGAACCTTATCCTGCCTGTGACACCAGGCTACAGACATGAATCAGGATATCATTTACCAGAGGAAAGAAAGAGGCCAACACGGGCCGTTTAATCCTCCAATACCTCATGGTTAACTAAGACTATTTGTTTAATCAAACTCCAAGTGGAGTCCGATAGGGAAACAGAATAACACAGATAGACGCTGACTGTCAGTGAAGCAGTGAGAGAACATGTCAACCTTTGGCCAGCTGAGCTCTTAGATCCACTTACTGCTGGAGTTTAGATGAAGGTGGCAGCTTCTCCTCATGTGTTGAGGACATGTTTAAGGTTAGAATCAGGGTGTACTGTTTACTAGATGGATGTGATTTCCCTGAATAGTTTTTGCCTCTCAAGCATTATCGTTACATTGCACTAGTGACAAGACTGGTCAGATTTTCAAACAATACCAGGAGACGTTGGAAAAACCCAGAAGGTGGTTAAAAAACATATCCCAAATTTCCTAACTATCTGGATAGAGAAAATTGTGTTCATGTTTTGGTACTGACTGAAATATCTCAAATATTTGATGGATAGTCTGAAGATGAAACCTGCTGACTTTTCCACTAGAGAAACCATTAGGTTGACAATGTGGCTTTTTAGCTAAATATCCAACTAACTTTGGTGTTTCTATGATGTATGAGAATAAAGATTGAATTGTTGATAATGTAGTTATTTAATAGTTATGGTTATCATATTTTACTGTGAATCTACCCTGGGCTTTCTTTATATGAAAGATATAATTATTGGATGGATTGCAGGGGAGTTTGGTGCAGACAGACATGCATGTTCCCTGTGAATTGTGATATATTTGATCCAACAACAGACTATCTAGCGAAATCATCTGGTCAAAATGTACAACACTTTTTGTGTTTTATGGCCAAATATCTGAAAAAACTCATGACAACTTTAACCAGAAGTTCGTTTTGGTAAGTAACGGTAAAACCAGAAGTGCCTAAACAGGGGCAAAGTCACATCTGGCAAAAATACATTGAAGCCAAAGTACAAACATGTACAATTGTAATCAGTTATTTCACCTTAATGTATTGAGAAATATGATTATTATTAGTGATTAGCAGCTGTACTCCATAACCCAAGGCCAGGCAGTGGATTAGAGGGAACATGTTCGTTGGAGTGTAAACTGGCACAAACTGTCTGTTTCTCCAGATCATTTGATATCATTTGTTTGCTCTATTAACTTTTTGTCATTTTCTTCCACAGCTCCCTGTTTTGTTGGCTTACTGTTAATGACTTGTATTCAAAACATCAGATTAGATGTTAGCAGAGCAGTGACACCGTGTGCTAAATCAAATACATTTGAATTTTTATGAGATGACCTGATGGAGCATGTAGTTAAAAGAAGAATGAAAATGCAGTGTGACCGAAGAGATAAAAGAAGAAGAATCAGCTCAGCACATTCATTGTTATCGTTTAGCAGAAAGGCAGATTATTCCTATAATTAGACCTCTGAATAACGTCAGTACCGAGGTCTCCCAGTTACAGTTGACGAGTGCAGAACATACAAACCACGCTCAATCCCTCCAATAGGTTTGTTTGAGGAAACACAAACACTTTTTAGATTGATGGGTGACAATGATTTTAGGTCATACCTGTCTCAAGCAAACTAAACATCGTGACTTACTCGAAAAACACCCACAGAATACACAGAATGACAAACGGCAGAGTACACAGGAAAGCAATTTATATTCAACCATGAATTGAAGGTGCAGAATGGTGTTGACTGAAAAAAATACAGTTACAGCACACTGAAAGGTACGCCTGACTTTAAGAAACGTGTGACTAAACCTACAGTATATTACACTTTACTGTGAATGTACAAAGTCCTTTGTACTCCCTGCTCTATTGAAGGATCGTATGTGAATGGTGTAGCAACATGGCAGTGCCTCAGGGACAAAGGGATTTTTTTATCAAGCATGAATCCTAAATCCAGTTCAAATAAACTTGACAACCCTCGCTGTGTGTGTTCTATATTTGTCTTCAACTTCAGCAAATGCTTTGCAACCCAACTCAACTTTAACTTGACAAACTTTAACATCACATGATGTACCTATCATCTAAAAGATGATACACTAGATTCAAATGGAGATTTAAATATTTAATCAGCAGATTTATCTCTTGAATTTGGTTCACGTCTGCTAATAATGGGCTCACCAAATGAGCGAACTGCATCTATTTTTGTCTTCATTCATTATATTCCGGCACTGCCTCATTTGAAATACTGTGAAGTGAGAAATCAATGTAATCTGCGATGTATCTCTGAGATTCATGGCAATGTTGGAATTAAAAGAACCGTCAGAGAGAGTTCTTTCAGAAATAGTCATTACCATCTGTGAAGCAGTTTCGAATACTGACAGATAGTGATTAAATGATGGGAGAGTGACTACATGTGAATGGTTATTGTGATTGTTTGGCAAAAGAAAGGTATTGTGTTGCTCACAACATGATTTTTGCACTAGAACATACCAATAATGATCAGAACAAGTGAGGAAATGTTATTAATGATCAAGAACTTATCATAATGATTGAAAAACCTCACTCCACATGCTTCTCCAGGTGTGAATCTCACATCAAAGAAGTGAGTCGAGCATGAGCATCTTTATTAAAAATCAATTCACACATACTGTGCTTTCATCGCTGTTGGATGAATCATATCCTCTGGTCTGGTGGAGGTCAGACGGAAAGCATGCTTGTGTGTGTCGAATTCAGAAAAATCTTGAAAATGAGCAGAATAAGGGGGATAACCACATACTGATACATTAGCTTTAGCTTTTGATGAATCATGCTAAAAAATGCACCTATGCTATTCTACTACTGTTTTCGTTCCGTTGCATGCAAAGTTTGTATGTGTTAAGTTAAGTATACGAACTACTCTCAACTACAACTGTTATAAATTGGTTTTGATTCTCTGTGTTTCATATTTGGTTAGCATTGAAACAACGATTTCAGCTGGGGAGAGAGAGTGAGCCAGAAAATGTGTTTAAAGTTGTATTTCGCTAAAATAACCGAAGCTCCAAGCCTCAGGATACGATAACTTAAAGTGGACCTATCATGCTATATCTGAATAATATACTGTAGGACCATACCTATAAAAGGCATATTTATACTTTTTATTTTTCAAAATACCAAACAGATCATGCATTTTAGCCATTCCTCATTTCGCTCAATTTAACACTGTCTTTTCATGGGCTGATTCTGTGAGAACAGCACCATCTACAGGCCTGGCATATGTACTACAGCGCCTCCAGCGCTTTCGAACGGCAATGTCCGTGGCTGTCTCCTGATTGGTGGAGTTGGCCCAATAGCCGTAGCGCCACTTCTGTGACGTCATAGAAGTATTCATATCTGTAATCAGTCTGTATCAGATCCGTTGCAGCCCCTTTTTAAGAGATTTGGGTATGGAGGAAAATAGAGAGGGTTGTGTTTTCTGACACTTGGTGAGTTCCCTGGAACAACGGGGACACATATTCATGTATAAAAGACGTAGAAAAGTGCATTTTACATGATAGGTCATCTTGAATTACTAAAATTAGACGAAGATGGCTGTGGTATAAGTTTACTGACATTTTCTATTACAAATCATTCTGTACGACCCATGAATTAAATAATGTGCTCGTACAAGCCACATGTTATCTTCACATGCATTTTTATTCTTAGAAGTCATTGATTT
Source organism: Notothenia rossii (assembly GCF_949606895.1). Taxonomy (NCBI): domain Eukaryota; kingdom Metazoa; phylum Chordata; class Actinopteri; order Perciformes; family Nototheniidae; genus Notothenia; species Notothenia rossii. The sequence goes on along the minus strand of NC_136912.1, from coordinate 83,979,106 downwards.
GAAGTTTAGCAATTTAATTCCAGCATATTTTCTTTAAAAAACACAATAATAGATTCCGAGCAGTTTTGTGAAAATAACAAAGACTATGTGGCATAACATAGACATTAAATGTGTAACCTATGACTCCAATTATGGTTTATTTCCACTTGAATCTCTGTTCAGCATTGATGAAAACGCAGCCGCTCTCTCTTTCAGCTGGTACATTTCCGAGACAGATAAAACATTTCAATTTGACTGAAATAATGTGTCTGTCAAAGAGCACAGACTGTCTGCTCCTTTGTACTGAAAAGTAATTCCCCTCATTCTAACATTAATTATGTCCGCCTTATGTCTGCCAACACAAGGAGATTGATGGCTGAGGGAGGAAATAAAATCACGCAGAACCACAGTCCGATGAAAACCTAAATATAGATTCAAAGGACGGCACGTACACGTCTGTCATCTCAAATCATTTGAGTGTGTAATCATTTTTCATTGGCAAAGTGAGTGGGTGGGAATATGGAAGAATGACATTCATTTGATATACAGGCTGGCAAATCTATATCTGTGTATTTCTGATGAGTGATATACTATACATAGAAACACAAGGCATAATCATGCTGACCCTAATGCCTGTGGGCCAGATTTGTTTTGATCTTGTCATAAAGAATATCAAAACAGTGCGGAAAGGAAAGACTTGAGTACACATAACACTGAGCGTTGGAGGTTTTGGTGGTTGCTATACTTTTAATAGAGGGGCCCTATTAAGCTAATTTGTTGGTTCGTATTTGTATTTTTTGCCTCTATTGTGACGTGTTTACATACTTTAATGTTCAGAAAGTGCCTTATTTTTCTCATGCTGCCGACACAAGCGCGAGTGTTACATAGATTACATAGATACAACATATGATTCTAAACCCTTTGCATATTGACATCCAACAGACATGCATTACATGATTTTGGATGAATTAGGTTTGCATAGTTGGTTACCCCTTGCTGCCATCTGGAGCTGCCAGTGTGAGAAGTTGCTGGTGTAGCTTTAATGTACAAACTCCTTTGAGTAGTGAAACATCTGACCTGAGAACAGTGTATGCCAGTAGCTGTCCAGATGGCGATGCACTTTACGTCATTTCCTTTTTTGTTATGAAGACTCCTAATGAACAGCTGCAAAGTAAAAAGGTGTTGCACCATATGGGGAACTTGTGAAGTATTCTCTCTTTGTTCAGAACAAGAAGTGTGAAGGATCCACACAATGTCAGTGAGGATAAGAGTGATAGGTTATATATATATAAAGATGCCGGCCTAGATAACAGTATCTTATTAAACGTTGCATGTCAAAATGAGAAAGAGGAGCATAAAAGACGCCCATCACCCCAACAACAGGCTCTTCTCTCTGCTGCTGCCTCAAGGCCGAAACAGAGAGGATGAAGACAAGTTTCCCCCCTCCGGCCGTCCGACCACCAACTTTCACATCCATAACTCACTATATATCATTTATAACTCATTACATTCTGGAAAGGTACACAAATTACACACAGATTGGGCTGATGCCTTGACAGAGGTCTGCGCTGTACAAGTGCTCTTCTAGTTTCATGTGTTGTATGTCTGTATGTGAAAGCTTTGTTCTTCCCATTTTGGAACTAATTAGGTTTTCATTGGTTTATCGTTTCATTTAATCTACATTTAATTTAGTTATTTGGTTTATAAAACTATTTCGTATTTGCTTTCTGGAGCTAGGCACAGACAGTCACTGTACATTGTATTATTGTGTATGTGACAAATAAACATGATTCAATTTTATTTAAATATAGAGCCCCTCAAGCGGCTATAATCTAGCTAGCACAACAATTATCCAACGATAATAAATATTGTTAAGAAAATGTAATTATTGCCAATAACAGACAGCCAAATTTCTCTCATTTTCAAACTCCAGTATAGTATTTGGCAGTATGCACCTTTAAAGTTGGTTTGAAGACTTTCAATAAGCATAGAAAAGAAGATATCTGTGTCAAAGTTTCACAGGAATATCAACACTTGAGATGTTCCATAATGTTGGTCTGTGTAAAAAGAAACCTGTCAATGTCCCGTTTTAGCCCAATCTGGGGAAATGACCAATTTAAACCAGGAAGAATGGACCAAGGTTTCCATCATTGGGCAACGAAAGGTCTAACAAAAATAGGAGATATGTTTCAAGATGAAACGTTGATGTCATTTGAACAGTTGCGTACTAAATTTGGCCTTTCAAATAGCCGTTTTTATAAATACTTACAGGTACAAAGCTGTATAACTGCATCCCGCAACCAGTTATTAACTCCCCCACCACTTTCTGAACTGGAACAATTTATCTCTGATTAAGATTGCTACAACACAACTGGCTGATGCTCACGTACGTAACACCTGTGAGATTACATCAGTTTAATAATAACATTCCAGATATATGTAGCTACTAAGTGTGAACATTCTAAAGGGACACTTTTTCACCGCATGTGGGAGTGCAAAGAGATTGCAACTTTCTGGTGCGAGATCTCACAAATAATTCACAAAATGCCAGATGTTAAGATACCTCTTGATCCTAAATTGTTTATTTTGGGACTTTACCCCTCCACCCCAGTCATAAAAAAGAATAAAAAAGAATCTCATAAACATGTGTTTACTCCAAGCAAAACGCTTGATTGCCTTGTCATTGAAGAACACTCAGAGGCCACATGTGGGCCAATGGCTGAGGGAAATGAGTAATTGCTGTTCTATGGAAAAGATAACGTATATTCTGAAAAGGAAAAATGAAAACTTTGATAGGGTTTGGGGCCCGTTTACTCAACTGTTTGGTGATGTTAATGTGTCAAACATGCTAAGAAAACCATGAGAGAAATCTGGTTGAATGGAAAAGTAAATTACTTCTTAAACTGCTGTGACTATGTAAACTTTTTAGGATAATGTTGCTACTACCTAATTTTATTTAATTTTTTAATTTAATTTCATTTAATGTCTCTTATTTTTATTATATATTTTATATTTCAATTTCATTTAATTGTTGTAATGATGTCCTGTCTTGTCTTTGTTTTTATTTTTAATGCTTTGTTGTCGTAAGTATTTGTAAGGTGTGTCTTGTTGTTTAAAAGAATGAAAAATTAATAAACATATTGTTTAAAAAAAATTAAAAAAAAAACTGTCAAAATAATGTTCTGATAATATGTTGGGGTACATGCCTGCCCCGTGTTATCTGGTACAAAAGACTGTTGTTATATACTGATTGTTCATGATTATTTATACGTTAATTCAGTTCCCTGTTTTGCCCCTAAGCTCCTGTCTGACTGCCAGTCCCGAGCAGATTTGTTTATCCTACAAGCCAGACTGGGAGTCTTACATAAGGTCGGGTCCGGAACCTATTTTGAGATAAATTGCAGGTAAGTGCTCAACTGTGCAGTTGGCAAAACTGAAAATAAGTAGGACAAATGTCTCCCCATAGTGTTACAAAAGTTTTAATAACTTGTAATAGTATTTTGCTTTGCGTGCTGCAAATAGTTATATGGGTGAAAAAAGGTGTTAATTGAGATGCAGAGAGATGTTGATTATATATTTAAAGTATGGACCAATGTGCACTGGATATTTGGATAGCTCTCCTACAAACTTACCATGAAACTATATGACCTGCATAGTTTTGGTTATATAATTGTGTCTTCCACTAATTGGACAACTGGGAACAACAGCTCAATTGCTCTGAGCATACAGATATCACGAGCTTTCAGAAAACGCGTGCTATTCATGGTTTCCTTCTAGCATTTAATTAAGAAATTGCACGACATGTTACATAACAATATGCCAGAGAGAACTTAGGAACATAAACATATGTTTCAACAATATAAATTGGCCTTACATAATATGTTATATAATGTAACATTTATTTACGTAGAATTCAATATATGTATGAACAGTATGTGTATGTATGTGTAAAATAAATCTGGAATACAGCCATCTGTGTTTTGTGAACACTGAGATGTTCTTGTGTGCCTCCTGCACGAGCACGTCAGCACTGGAGGAGGCTCCAGAGGGCTGGGTCAGAGGGAGTGTAGCAGGAGAGAGGAGCACAATATAAGAAGAGGATGAACCCGGGGGAGCGTCGTTTAGACCACAGCCGAGAGAGGAGGAGAGGAGAGAGGGAGACAGTCAGAGGCGAGGTGAGGGACCCAGAGAACAGATACGCGCAAGAAGGCAAAGCGTTCAGGATTGAACTCTTAAATCGCGGTGATTTCTTTTTTTCCACAAGGACTGCAAAGGTGTATTCCTGTCCTAACCCAGCGTCAGCACACCGTGAGGAAAGGTAAAAGTGAGGTTTTACGTTGCACTCCTCTCGCACCCGGCGCGTCTCGGTGTGCTGGATGAGCGCAAACTGTGAGCTTCAGAATCCGAGGAGAGGACAGATCCGCTCGGTGTCCTCCGGACCTCCTGTCCAGGAACTCCGCTGAAGCTTTTTACATGTCAACTATTCTAGTCTGACTCTCTGCTTCACAAGTCTGGAAGAAGTCTGAAGCATCCGCTGACGGAGAGATCCGCTACCGACTGTGTGCTCAATATGTACCAGGGGCATTTACAGGTAAGTCTGCCTCTTTGTGCCTGTTCACCTCCCATGACAACACACAGTTGTGATGGAACACATGAAATGATGTGAAAAACATGTTTATAGAATGAGACAATCACGGTTAGTCCACAGCAAGTAGAGATGTCTGAACAAAATGATCTGTACGTGACAACAGAGACGTCTATGGTGTTTCTAAGAATAATCATGACATGCTAATTAGTACCTGTTAAGTGGGGGACGCTTGCTCGGAAAACAGCACACATATTGTTTAAATTGACAAACCGAGGAACTAAAAACGTGCGTAATGTGCCAAGTCAGCTAGAGCCAGCATTGGCAAAAGTCATTGATAAAAAACAGAGCTGTAGCGCGACTATTGCACGTGCATGTGCATGACACATGTAAACAGGAGGTAAATATACCGGTTTAAACGTTGCAGCTTTGACACAACCAATCATTACATTTTTTGGCGTGCATGCCTATGCTCACGTGACGTCATGCAACCTGACGTTAATTTTGGTACTGCAGACACTTACAATATATGTAATGTCACATGTGATTAAAACTGAGCTCCACACCCAACAAGACAAGAAAGCACACAATGTTCAAAACATGGAAAGTATATCTTCCAGACCTAACTAGCTTCCATCACTGATTTAGGCTAACATTTTTATAACTTTTATTTGAAAACAATGGGCTCACAGTGCAAAACATAAAACTTCCTTAGTGGTTAATGATGGCCTCTTCTCTTAGATGTATGGATTGTTGGTTGACTTCAGCTCCCAGACAGTTGATTATGTAATAAAAGACCTCTCCTGAGTCAGTACTCTGGAGCATTAAAGACCAACATTTAATATTTCATGGTATATTACTCAAGCAGGAGCATTCATTGAAAATGCATGAAAAGGCGGTCGGCAGCTCTAGTCTGGGCTACCCGACTTATGTTTGTTAAAGGTAAATGAAAAGTCTGTGATACCAAGTAATGATATGCAAAATACACATCAAATAAACACGTGTTTTATCTTTTTATCACAATCTTACATGTCTCATCCCATTATGTTTCAATAATCGCACACTTTATATGTTGTTCATCCCATGCATGCAAGTCATTACACTGTGCCTGGTTTAGATCGTAACCGAAATTAGATACTGTCCTTCCCGACCTTTATACAGGGATAATTTAGCAGCAAATGTCCAGTTAATGCACATGGATGCTATATCTTTCGGTAATGTATCTTTTGACACGACACTCGCTTGCGTAATCGATGCATTCATCTTGAAGTTGACAACACGTTCTCCTTGAAGTCAAATGTGCATGTGCATAGAGTATGAAATCAGACCTACGAGAATGTGCGATTAATACAATTTTGTCACAGAGATATTATAAATAAGTTATTGCTTGTGTGGGAAATGGGTGGAGTCTGTTATATAAAGACAGCTGCAGAAACATTTGCACAATTTAAAACGTTCTAATCAACATGAAACTGTTTTTATAAAAGTAAATGTTTTTGAAAAGACATTCGTTCTGCAAAATCTCTTGTTTGTGCAAAAGTTGTAGTTAAAAAGAAAAACAAGTTTAGGCCAGGCTGCACACTTTCAGAACAAGGGGATCTTTTAAAGACGAACCAATTTCTAAAGTGATGTTTTTTATATCTTACATGCATTTTATTTAAGTCACAGTAAATAGTGTTTGAAATCATAGAGTACATGATGTTCTATACACCTTATACAAATCTTTACATATTTTACATTGAGGATCTGTGAATGAAGGCTTGGGGCATAAATCATGGAGAGTTTTGGGACATAGCTTGGAATTGTTAATGAAGCTCAGACTGTAAACAGTTACTTATGTAACAGAGATGCAGCATCAGTCACTCAAGCTATCAGATTTTTTTCCCTAAAGTACGTGTAGATACTCTTGTAAGGATATATTTTTAATACACGACTGTCAGTCAGCAAGATTTGTCAGCGTATTGCAGCTCAGGAAGCAGTCTGCTGTGAGAACAAGATAAGGATGTCTTATCTCTTTTTGTCAGAGTATTTTTAATTGGTTGACCTGCTCATGTCCCTCTTACCTGGTGTACTGTATATATGTGGCTTTAGGTGTTTAATCCATGGAGAGTAAGATATATCCATAAACACCGACATGTTCGCATATTTGCTGCAGATCTGCACACAAAGAGACAATATTGGATGGATAAAATGTCTTGCCATGACCAAATCCAGCCCTCTTGGTTTGCTGGTGAGGGAGGGGCTTCTTCATAGGCAATATCAGAGATAGGCAGTACAGCTTGGCCAAAGTATAACACTGGACTTGTGTCTTCAATTCCTTCTTTATGTCTTAGAAGTAAAGTATAACCAGTATCATTTTTGTGAGGAGAGTATCACCTTACTGTATCAAGTGTAGGAAAAGATTGATGTAGTTAGCGCAAAGCAATTTAGGGGTGTGGATGTCAGCCTCATTGCTCTTCCTGTGAAGGTGCAACTGAAGACGCTGTGAGGCAAGCTGATTCAGCACGGCTGCTCATTTTCATCAAACAAAAAGCTACAGGACATATTGTTACAGTCAATGTGCCGTATATTTCCACTTTGATGTACTACATGTAAGAAAGACCTTGAGTTTGTACCCATTCATACTCCCTCAGATGGCACTTTTCCATAACATTTTGACAGTCTAGATGAATTGCTGTAGCAGTTTCCTTGTTTTGGCATTCATGTTTACAGTAAATCTAATTACTGGAGAGCTTGTACAGTTTGTATAAAACACATCCTGGATTAATGGAAATTATGTTCCAAGGCCTGTGGTTATTTGCTCAGTTAAGCATAACATGCTTACATAATTTGATTCCCAAATACCAAATTCCCCGGAGAAGAAATTGGATGGATACTATCGTTGATCAGAAGTAGATCAAGTCTCATAAGATCGTACTCACAATTCTTTCATTAAGATCCTGATTTATTGAGACGGTAAAGGAATATCTGTTTATATTTTGTCCTCTAGAACTCTGAGTAAATAGGCCACTGGTAATATATAAAATCTCAGAGTTGTCCAAAATGATTTGCTCTATTTGAGTTTCCTGTTCTCTGTTCTGCTTTGATGGTATGACTATGTGTGGTGATCAAGTGCATACTCATGTTGCTCCAAAGCCCTGATAGATTCTGAGTTCCCATTCCCCTCCTTACCTGAATTCATAAACACGCTTGATAATACAACATTAACATGTTGTAAATCAGCATAATTAGCTGCTTTATGAAATGCAAAATAACATGTTCCAAATCCTAATGATTAAAACAATTCTAATTAATGCAAAAATAAAAACAAGTACTGAGGAAAATGTATTGAATAGATGCAAATGCAGCACAATCAACTAAAGATGAATTAATGAGAGTGCAAAGAAATCAACCAATTGATAGACGAGTCGACAGGACTCACACCACAACACCAGCAGGAGATATGCAAGCATGCAGCTCACATCACAAAACACGCATTCATCAATCATTTGGACTGTCAATCAGGCCATCGCTCGTCCTCTGGGTTGAGTCCATTAAATCTCCACTGTTGCACTAAGAGGCTTTCCTCCAGACTTTTCTCCACAGCCGTGGTGGTCAGCTACAGGAAGGACAAAGGGGTCCCAAATTCTTTTTCCACAGAGACCGTTTCCAAGTTTCTTCGATTTAATGAACCATGGTCTATGATTAAGAGCGATTTAATAGGCCTGACTATTTCAAGAGCCAGGATAATGAGTGAAATCAGGTGGTATCCGGCTGGAACGAAGGCTCCACAGACAGTGCTTGTTTGAGGTGTGTGGTAGGGAAGCCAACTAAATGTCTACAAGAACTATAGTTGAGGGAAAAGCTAATGGATTACTCAATGAATATAAATCACAACGAAAATGTTAACTACTGTAGATAAAGATATATTTATATACACCAAATTATAATTTGTTGGAGGATCGGACTAGAAAAAAAGCCATTGTTGAGCTTTAAAGTTGCTCTGAAAGGTGTTTGTGGAGTTAGACGTAGCGTAATTCATTTATTGTTTTTCATCACATACTTGGATTAAATGCCCAACAAAATGTCAAAATGGGTCAAACTGAAGACAAATTCCCTTTTTACCTGTCTTACCTCAAACAGGAACAGAATCTTACTTCAACCCTTAGATGCACGAGTGACTGGACCCTACACTCTTCCATAAGTGGGTCAAAAAGGACCCGTATTAGAATAATGTGTTTTTATGTAATTTTTGTCATTTTGGTTAAAAGAAATCACTTATATACTGTAATATTTAGTATTACATTTTGGTTCACACTAGAAATATTTTATATTTAATCTTTCACTATTTATCATTTTAGACATTTTTGACCCACTTATGAAGCTTGGGGTAGTAATACAAAAACTACAATTTCTTAAAATCTAGATTACAAATTTGAATAGCATGATATGCAAAACATGTTTTTTGAGAAATAGCTGGAATATGAAATGATAACAAACATTTAATTACAAAGATACTTCACCACCTCACCAGGTCAAAAAAATACCCACTTATGGAAGCTTGAGGTAGTAATACAAAAACTACAATTTCTTAGAATTTAAATTTAAAATGTAAATGGCATGATATCCAAAACATATTTTTTGAGGAATAGCAGGAATATGAAATGATAAAAGAAAGAAAACCACCTCACCAGGTCAAAAAATACCCACTTATGCATCTAAGGGTTAAATATTCTAGATGATCAAACATACCAAAATGTCATGTCCATTTAATGCTCACATAATACTGTCATGCTAAAGGAATATAATGGGGAGGTTATAAATGTACATGCTCAAAACACATTGTCTTAGTTTGCGCTTGTGCCACACTATTTTGTACAATTATATTGAAATATTGTTTCAACGTTTTTTTTTAAAGTTTTGAGGATTTCAAATAACCTTACTCCAAATGCTTATGTTTGACTTACTGTAGCACATTGACATTGAGAGCGTCCTTCATTTCCGATGGAGAGGGCGGTGTGCATCACAGTGATTCTGACATATTTCTGGCAGGTTTGAAGCTAAAGGTCAGCTTTGACCCCAAATATGTTGACCTTTCAATGATTGTCCAATGGGCTTTGGGTATCACCAGGGGGCAGGAGTTTTACTGCCGAGAAGAGTGCTGGCCAGGGTTATTAGTGCCTTCTTTAATGAAGTTATACCCTTCTGATTACACCAGAAAACTTTCGAGCACAGCAGAAAGCTTAATGGAATCGCAGGTTAGAAAATTATTATTTTAATCATAATTGTCATTACATTTGAGTTGTAATCCCTAGCATCTTGTCTGCTTCAGAAAGTGATGTGTTTGACATATTGCAAGCTCACTATACTGTATGTCTCTTCGCTCAAAAATAAAGAAACATCAGTGAAACGACACAGTAAGGTTTGCTGAAGAGACCAAATAAACAACCCAATGGATTTGCATTTTGCAAGGTGGCTGACATCCAGTCATCAGTAACTCGGGCCAGTGAGGGGGGGTGGGGGGGGGCGGGCATGATGGCTGTCCTCTCCCTGGATGGGTAGTTGTTGCTCTATCGAGGCGGTGAGCAGCTTGTGGAGCTCGTAAAGCGACTAGAGGGAGACTAACAGTGATTCGAGCCTACATCAGCAGCAGTTGCCCTATAAGCTGATTGAGGGTTGTTGGTCTTGCTCACATAGCATGCAAATGTGTTAATTGTGCCTTTCTCTGTTATCTGTGCTCTCCTAACACGCACCCACAAATGACAAAGTTAACATTGTGGACTCGTGGGAGGGAAAGAGGAGAAAAAGACAAATAAGGATCATAAACTAGACAAATCCTAACCTGCTTGAAAGGAAATTATGTCATATTACAGGCATGCTTTTAGTTTTGACAGAAATGGTGAGTGTTGTGTCCACCGTGGCATGAAACCAGCTCACAACCCTAACATTCCATTTCAAACTGAATGTCATGGGGCTGCCTTGAGACACACACACACACACACACACACACACACACACACACACACACACACACACACACACACACACACACACACACACACACACACACACACACACACACACACACACACACACACACACACACACACACACACACACACACACACACACACACACACACACACACACACACACACACACACACACGCACACACACACGCACACACACACGCACACACACACGCACACACGCACACGCACACGCACACGCACGCGCACACACTCACACAGCAAATGTCAACACACTGTATCAGGCTTTATCAAGCCAGACACCTGTATCTGAGAGGGGATGCAATCAATGTGAAACACCCACATTCACAGCTTCACAGCTCGACATCATTCTCTGTTTTGGAAGATTTCCTCTGGGTATCTGTCTGCTCCGAGTCAGTTATCACAGCAGCCCCACATGGAGAGTCCCCTGAGCTACTGTACAAAGCTACATTTTTCTCCCACAAAAGTAGGACAAGCCCCGGCATCTTTGTTGCGTGGGGGCAGAGGGCTGTGCAGAAGGATGGCTAGCCCATCCATCTCCTCGCCCAACCCATTCATAACAGTCATTCTCCAACTGGGAATTAATTTGCTCCAGGAACCAGGCGTCTCAGCGCCCGAGTGGAGAGAGCATGTGTTTGGTCCTCCGGGGAGAAATGAGGTATCATGGATGAGAGCTGTTGATAAACAAATATGCACTTCATTCTGGCAGATGTGAGCAGGATTTTCCACTAGATATAAAAAGGGACTTCCCAGAGAGATTTACTTTCACTTTCCCCTGGGTTAAGGTATGAAATACGTATATTGTGCTCTAAGTCTGTGACTCTTCTTCAGACAGTTTAGGATTGAACTGAAAAAGATGATTTATCAGTTTTAGTTCTTGAACTGTAATTGTTTGCTACTTCCAATAATCATAATAGCAACATTTCATCATTATTAGCAACTAACCTAGATTAAACATTTCATTCAAAATGTAGTCTATATATTGTCAGAAGACTTCTTTTTCTCCATAATCCAAATTGAAGTATTTTAATGTCCTGTTTTGTGAGACCAGCAATGCAAACCGAACGATACTGATTTGACAAAGATATAAGACAAGGAAAAGCAGCAGATCATTGCCATCTTTAGTAACACAGCATGACTCAGCATGACTCTAGGGACAGTAATGTTGGTGTGTCAGTCCACTGAAATATCACAATTTAAAGATGGATTGCCATAACATTTTGTACAAGCATTCATGGTCCCTGAGGGTTGAATCCTGCTGACTTTGAAAACTACTTACAAAGAGGAAAAGTCACCTCAGTCTCACTTTATCAGACAGAATGGAGGTTAATGCCGTACAGTTCAGCGTTTTGCTTTAGGGCCCATCAACAGTCTTTAGGCTTTGATTTTCCTGGAATTAGAATGCTACCTTTACTGCTGTTATAAGCTGTGTTCCAACCATGTTGATGAACTAGCTGGATGATTGTGTAAACTACATAACGATGTTCTTGTAATTTTAAGAACACCCCTTATAAATCTCGCCCTGATATTTACATTTCTGAAAGTCCAATGTCTTGACCAGTATTGAAATTGCAATAAAGTATTGTTTTCAAGTTCAACCCGTCAAAATTGACAGGCTTCATTATATAGGCACTGCAATATAGGTTGGCTTACAAGCATGTTGATAGAAAAACATACGGATGACCTTCTGACACTGTTTCTTTTTGTATCAAATGGCAAAAAAACGTTCTCATTTAAAGAAAATGTTGTGTGCGTCTAAACAAGAGTTGGATCAAAAAAGTTGAAAAACACAGTACACTGAACAAGCTTGAAGATTACAGTTTACATAGGACAAGTGCCATCCGAGTGCTTTGAGTGCGGACAGGCAGATAATGAAAGTTCACGCAAACCATGAATAGGTCTTTTCATTCTTAAACAGACTTACACTCATGCATGTTATGTACAGTATGTGCTTTTAGGAAGCAACAGTAAAATGGATAGTGTGAACAAATGCATATATTAAAGGGGACCTATTATGCAAAATCCACTTTTTCATGTCTGTTATATATAAACATGTGTCCCCTCTGTGTAAAGGGATTCTGGAATTTTCAGGAAAAAAGATTTGCTCACTTTTTGTCCTGATCCATTTATATAAAAACATGTCTGAAAATCAGCTGATCAGATTTTGGCCACTTTATGATGTCACAACGATTTTTTGGCTTGTGTAACCATTAGCCAATACCCCCCCCCCCCCCCCCCTCACCTGAATCTCCTCCTAGAGCACTATTGTGTTCTTTTTAACCAAATATCTCTCAGAGGGGCGTGGGGAGGGGCTCCTTATTTTCATTTAAGTAAAATATACTTTTGAAACAGGCCTGAAACAGAGGGGTTTATGGGATGCTACAATGCATGATCTGTTTGGTATTTCAGCCAAACACTTCAGTGACATGTTTTGTATATATCTGAGACCTATAATATATTGATGAAAAACATTATAATAGGGGACCTTTAAAGGGGAGGTTTATCGAAAGGCAGTTACAGCTACATGGGGAACACACAAAACACTGCATCTTCATCATGGCTCATTCTCATCACTGTTTTTCTGGGAGAATCGGTTTTCCCTCCTCCAGCAAGAGATGCTCATCTTTTGATTTGCCGAATCTCGAAATCCTTCCTCTGGATTTAAACCTAGCAACTCTATCTTAACCCTCCGCCCTACGCAATAGCTCTTCCTCCTTTACTCTGTGATCTTGTCAGATAATTGCAGGAGAACGCTTGGCAAAAAACAAGGTCTGTAAATTATCATACCAATTAGTGTGTACCCACAAATACCAATTACCTCCCCCTCATTATTACGACTAATGACAATTTCAACACTCTCCGTCACAGTATACAGCAGGGAAAAGGCAGCTGTTTTCAGAGAAGTCAAAATAATTAAATGTAAACTGAAGCTGCTCTAATTCCCGTAAATTAATTTCAAGAGCTTTCTGCAGCATGAACCAATAATTTGTCTCTTCAAAGCTCTTTTGTGTAAGGCTGGAGTGAAAACAGGAATCTTTGATGTTATTTGTATACGCTGAATGAAGGATGAATTGTTGAGGATAATGATACTGGAGCCGAAAATGGTGGCAATTTGAAATTATTTGTCAAGACAGACAAAGATAATGCATGCATTTGTTTAGCGTCTTGTGGCAGATGGATTTACAGCAGTCCTCGAAGAAGAGTCAAATAACACCACTTTCCTTCAGTTGTTCACTAAGTGTTTTCACTGGAGTGTATTTCAGAGTCTATAAAGCATAACTTTCTGTAGGAGTTTTGGAAGTGGGAGAGAGGGAATTGCCTTGCATTTCTATAAATACCTTTGAGACATGCAAGCAATGAATACTCTGGCAGAAGTTAAGGGCAGGGCTGCAGAGCGGAGCGCAGAGAGGAGCAGGTTGTACAGATGGGATGTGTGCAGAGTTCAAGGGTACACCAGCTGAGAGGTCCAAAGGCAGAAAGGTTTCGTTAGCAGAGCGGGAACCGACTCCCTCCCTGGAGCTCTCCCACAGGGCTCAATCTGACTCTGACTTCATGTGCATTCTCAGCTCATCGCGTGTTCGAGATGCAAATAAAGTACCTGCTTGCTATTGTGTGCATCTGTATGCCCGTGAGCATGCAGGCATGTTCACACAAGTGTAGGTAATATAGCATGACATGGATGTGTGATTCAGTGTGCCAGGGAAGAGGTGGAAGGCCCTGCCCCCCTCCCCCCCCCCCCCTGACTTCTCTCCAAACATGCAGGGAATGAACGATGCTTCTTGGCAGCCCATTGAAAGACAGTTCATGTTTTCATACATATATTGCATGGGTCATCGGCTAAGGTCAATGAAGCTCCTGAAAGGACAGCAAAGGAATGAGTTTCTTGGATAACCTTCTATAAAGTTCTCAGATTTGATTGGTCTTGGTTCATAGTTTTTTAAAGTAATGATATTTTTGGTATGTGCTGCATTAGAAATACTTGGTCATAAATCTAATGATTAGCGAATGAGTAAGTGAAGCTTTATTTATTCATGATGGCTCATCGAGAATAAGATCTCTTGAACAAGAAAGACCGGGAAACAAATGCCACACAGTGTATGAAACTGTTTGGCCAGGTGCTGACCTGACCCTCTTTTGGCTGGGTTCTGGTGTCAGCAGTCACATCTTTAAAGGAACTATCTGAAGAAAACACTTTACAAATAGCCGAGGTATTGACTATTTGTAAATGTTTTTTCTTAGCCTGTTGTTTTGCGCAACACCGCCCCTGCAAAGCCACTGGTTTGAATATCAGAATATGATTAATTCACTGCAGAAACATTTGGAAAGTCTAGAACAGTGGTTCTCAAATGGGGGTATGCGGACCCCTGGGGATATGCGGACCCCTAGGGGTACGTTTGAGTACTGCAGGGGGTACTTGAGATTTATTTTATGTTAATGAGAACCAAAATCATAATTAATGCATTTAAACAAACTACTAATAGCAGATGAACTACTTTATTCAAAAGTTTACAATAATTCTGGAGAATAAAATGGGAAAAATAAACAGGATGCTCTCTTTTTCTCTCCCTCTCCTGACAGCCCGTCAGTCTCGTGCAGCTCGCTGAACCTGTAATGAGTGACCCGACAGTAAAGAATAAATATATTTATAACTAGTTTAGCTTGTTCTAGAGTAGATTTACATGCTCATAAAATGCTCATACTGTATGTTTTGCTCTTCATTCCCCACGCCCCAAAATAAATAAATAAATATACAAATTTTAGGAAAAGTTACGAAGTTTGAGCAATGTGGGTTTTATATGAACAGTTACACATATTTCAAAACGCGAAGTGTAATAACTGTAGTTTGCCTCCCTGTCAGAATGACAAAGATCCTCAGTGAAGCTCAAGCCCATGTTTCTCACTACATTGTAAGTACAACTTATTAAAAAGATCAGTTCAATGCAACTAATGTTGTCTTAGCGTTATTGCATGATGTTAAAATTGGTTTGCCATGAATTTAGTGATGGATTGTAAACATTTGAAATGTAGCATTTAAGTGTTTCTCAGTTACAATGTTGTTGGTTTAATAAATCAGACACTGATGGTGCAGCACTGTACTGTACCTCTTTATATAGGCATTTTTTCCCTAACAAATAGTTGTTGCGCTGATCAGGGGGTACTTGGCTGAATTTTTTGTTCAAAGGGGGTACATTATTGAAAAAAGTTTGAGAACCACTGGTCTAGAAGATAACAATGAATCATTTTAGCCTCATTAATGTAAGCATATTGCTAAAACTGAGGTAAGCCGGCTTTGCCAGTCGAAGTCTAATGGTTATGCTCAAAAGTAGCATGTGTTGTTCGTACTCAACATATTTAATCAACTGTCAATAACCAGACCCGTTCTGATAATAATGTAGTTTCATATTATAAATCATAATTACCCTCTTTGGTCCTTAAGGTTCTGTCTAAAGGAAAACACTCTAAATTGAGCATCGTCATTATCTTCATGTCCTTGCCCACTCTCTTCACTCAAGTAGAGAGTGGGTTAGGATATGAAAAGGAGAAAAGAGAAGGAACATTAGGTCGATAGTCTCAGTGGGAACTACTGTACGTTGACGGAGAAAAACAAATGTCTAAATATGAAGTGACATTTTAGTTATTTGGGAACAAATACGTTTAGGATGCCGAGGACAGGAAAACAGAAAAACAAAGTAATGTCTCACTATTTGTGCTTGTCTAAAAAAACAACTATCATTTCTATAAGCCTCATCTTGTGTGCCATTGTATCTACCAATTCATTGCTCTCTCAGCGTAATCCATCACTGACAGAGACAATTACGGCCTAGTGGTTTCTGTGTGTCTGTATATGAGGAAAGGGGCCTGTGTGTTAGTGAGGGGCTCGCTGGCTGTGAGGATGTCTAGTTCAAGTAATATAGATTCCGGGGTTTGGTGCTATTTTGGGCTGTGTGTGTGGTATGCTTCTGTCAGATCACCACACAGAGAAAGTGAAGAGATTGATTAAGTTGAACAGTCTTCCATGCCTTTTCCCCTATGTGTCACATATGGGAATACATTCCAATAAACCATATACAGTAAAAGAATGTCAAACCCGGGTATCTCAGTTTCTCAGGATGTCATACAGTATACAATTCATTCAGGGGTCACTTCATCAAGACTGTTCTGAAATGTTGTGAAGTGAGCAAGATTTCCTAAAGTTCAAGTATGCAATGTTGTTTAAGAATTACAAAGAGGGAAATATGCTTTCCCTCTGCAAAATCGCAACAAAAATAATGATGTGGCATTTTGTTAGCGAAGTGGCATCCTTCTGCATTGGAGGCGTAAGTGTATAGGCATTGGTTGAATTTCTGAATAAAATATTGTAAACATGGATATTTTAGGGAATGCAATGTAGTATAGTACAGCTCAATCACATAGAATACCTCTGTCCGGTGTTGCAGAGTTCATACAGTATTAATGGGATAAATCTGACACAGAGCTATAGATCAAAGCCCACGCCATACAGTATAACTCCGGCAGGACAGCCAATACTGTGACTCACCTCGAACGACCACAACTCATAGAAACATGGCTGATGTTGGTGAGGCTTTAATACTCTGGTTAATATGATAAACAAGGGGAAACATGCAGGGAACTTTGCCGAGGTGTATAAATCATCCAAATTAAAAAAGAAGAATCTTTAAGACATTGTCATCTAAGATAAATCGAGTGCACATCCAACTGGGAGATTCCTAGTATAACCACTGTCCTCTACTGCTCGTCCTGGTGTTGTTCTTCCGGACCACATGGGAGCCTCACTCAGGTTCACCTTCATGTTTTTAGAGGTGTTCAGAACTTTACTTTTCCATCACTTTTACAGAGAAGTGGGTCCTGAAATTGAACTGGTGACTCTCTAATGGAATAATATGGACTCTCCTTTCAGAAAGAGAAGCAGATGTCAGAGCCATGATGCTCCATTAAGAGTTTTTTGTTTCCAAAAGTGTGTGTGCATGTGCTTGCATGTTCCTGTGTATGCTAGCAAATACAGATGTTTGAATGTCTTTAACTCCCAAAACGTTACGTATTTTAGGATAATATGAAATATGTGTGGAAATCGAAGTTTTTGCTTGATGCTATAACTAACAAGCTTATTGTCAAGAATGTTTTTATGGGCATGTCATCAATTTGCTAAATCTTATATAATATGATCTTCACAATCCTGAGTTCATGAACCAAGATGAGTTGTAAAAATGATCACTATATAGATATAAAACTAAATCTAAATATTAGTTTTGCCATTTATTGTATGCAAAATTCACAGGTAAGATTTAGGGTTTGCATAATACTGTATGAACTCAATGTTACACAGATAAAATTACAAGTGTCAAAGCAGGTGCAGTGGATGCTAAAGTGTGAACAACAGACGATCGGCTCCTGTAAAGACGCTTCCTGCTGTTTCAGCTCATTAATGCTCTGCAGTGTAACAAAGTGGCGCGGCTCAATCATGATGCCTGACATCAATGCACACCAAAAGCTGCATTTTGTGGAAGCCTCTAGATGGATGAATGAAAATAAACTTGAAGCAGAGATAAAGAATCACGATCCACTGGTATTTCTGGTTTGCTGAAAATCCATTGTGATTTATCTCCACAGACATTAAAACAACATACAGGCTTCTTTTGGAAAATCTATTAAAAAAAAGTAATGTAAGGATTTACTCGAGTTCATTTAGAGTTGATACCTTATAAGATTTATCTTGTTATATTTTAAGTGAGCTGTTGAGATAACAGCGGCGGTACCTAAATCTGTACGGTCCGATGTTGAGGTCGTAGAAATCAATGAATGGCTGTAAAACATGGCTCTACAGAAGATATAGAAAGTTGAGTGTACAACAACTTTTAAGTGGTCTCTTTGGCCTCCAGCACTGAATCAACCTGAAGTGGATTTGCTGACTAAAGAAAAACACTCTTTCTTCTATCACAACATAGTTCAAGGTTACAAAATACCTCTTCATGAGATTAGATTACAAAGACCGACTCGAGAGTGTAACCTTTCTACTTTCAACATTTCTCCATTCCTACTCCTCTACCTCACCTTAAGAATGTTATCACGTCAATTAAATCCTATCCTCCAGCTATACCATATACTCCAGAGTAGTTGGACAAGCTGCCAGGGAAAAGGTCAGTCAGAGCTTTTACAAAGGAGAAATAAAGACGGAGAAGATAGAAGACTGTTGTTGTTCGGAATGACAGGAAGAACTGACACAAAACAACAGAAGGTCAAATTGCACTCACTTACAGATTTAAAGAAATGTTTATACTTAGTTTTCTCTAACCTTGTACCTTGAGACCTTTTCAAACTGCTTTCATTAAAGTTCAATTTCAACAACTCAAACTTCATAAAGCTTAGTTAGATTGGGGTTTGGGTGAAGTGAACAGAATCAATTGAAAGAAAAAAATATTATTATTCCTATTGATTATTCTATCATTTCTTTATTTCATCTGGTCAATAAAACAAAACACAAAGATATGAAGTTTACTATAAAATGGGAAAAGGTCAACCAGCTGGTTATTGATGAGCCAGCAAGAGTGCATCTGTAGCATACTGTACAGCCATATTAAGGGCTCTGTGAGGCTGCTTTAAGTTTCAAAACTGTCCCACATTTCACAGGAAAAAGTTGAATGCCACCACTGACAGGGTTCATCCTCTGGGCACCATGGATACCAGTAGAAACTTCCATTGCACTTCAACAAAAAGTTATAATGTCACTCTTGATGCGCAATAAGTTAAGAGTAATACATTCACTCATATACTACCTATTATCAACGTGCTGCCTTTCATCTGCATTATTTAAAAGTGAAAAATGTCAGTGCACAGATCCCGTAAAGTGTGTTTGAAGACGCTGCTCGATCCAGCAGATTCATTAACTCCCATCCATCCTACTAATAACTAAATCCAGGCAAAGATATTTCTCCTCCTGCCGCTGACAGGCCGTGAGTGCATATTGTAAATTTAAATTAGCAACTCAAAGGTATCCAGCGACACATTCATAATATAAGTAAAACAACAGCAGGATCCAGCTCCATCAATCTGGTTAGAGTATTATTATACAGCATCATCTTTTTTGTTAATGTAAATGAGTTTGTTGTGCACAACACAGGATCTGTTCATGCTTTGAAGAGTGATATAATGCGTGGCATTTTCACTGCGCTGTTGGGATTCTCTTTTATGGCCAACAGCTTTAACAGACTGAAACTGTAAGAAAATGACGAGTTGGACGTATCAGAGATGAGATGGTTGCCTCTTCACAACATGCTCATTATTAAACTTTGTTCCTCTCTGCATTTATTTGCCGCACAAAGTTTTCCAAAGGCAGCCAGACAGCGCGGAGGTGGAGTCTCTCCAGTCTGGAAGTGGATAAGAGAGGGTAAACTAAGCTGTTTTACGTGATTACGTGTGCCTCACAGACCCTTGTGTAATCAGAACTGCTGCCCTCATCTAATCTTGTGTGAAGAGTACCCTCCTAACCCCCGACACCCTCACACACACATCAGTCTATTCTAGATGACCAGTAATGAAAATGTCCATTGATTCGAGCAGGAAGTCTGACAAATGATATGTAAAAAGCTTCAACAGCAGCATGAATGCCTCATCAAGAATAACCACTCAAGTCTACTTGACAAACCTAACCCGAGAAATTCATCATTTTACATTTACTTCCTGCAATTAAGGCAGCTCTTTAGAAGGATTGGCAGGTAGCATGATGTATCCAGTCAGTTATTATCAAACGCTGATGAAATAACGGCGCAAACTTGATGACACAAAAAACTGCCTCTCCGTCATCAGTTTAAAAATAGAAACCTAAATTGTCCACACATCTGGAGGCTGTTGTGTAATCTGAGATCTCCTGATCGATGCCCGGGCACAAAGCCAGCCTCTGCTCCAAACTTGTGAGTGTTGTGTTGAGGAATCCCTTTCCAATTTCCTCTGTGAATATCTGTTTCAATGCAGAAAGGTCCTTCAGGCAAACACCCAATAATTACAGATAACCGAGTGAACCCATTTTGGTTAAAGGACATCCTTTGTTGTCATGTTCATCCTCTGTTTAAGCAATCAAAGAGGAAGGGCTAAAATAGAAAATTGATGTTAAAACGTTGTTAGAGCTATGAAAAAGGGTCAAAGACACACCATTTCAATGTGACACTTTTGTCATAAACTAAGGTTCTCATTCATAACACTCCGTTCGATGTCTCACTATGGGATGCGCCTCAACGCGTATGCAAACAGAAGCATCAATCTCATTACGCCAATCCTGATTGGCTGGTGATCTTGACGTCAGCGTCAGGGAATCCACACACCCTATAAGTAGCTTGCGCTACGTCGCATGCGTCATTCAAACACCTCTTCTCGCTTCAGAGCACATCTCGATAGATCGTAACCGGGCTAGCTTAACTGTCCACAGACTGAACCCAAAGCTAACTTTCGGTCGACGGGCGCTCGCCGGCTGCTTTTCTGCTTCGCAAGAAGACTGTTAATACTAACACACCAGTTAGTATTGCAAACCGACCTCACCGTTTTTTCTTCGGAAATAATGGTAAGGTTTTGATTTTTTTCAAGCTAGCAACACACCTGTTGCTAGCTTGCCTTCCCTCACTACCGACACCATGGTAGCGTGGAGGTTTTTTCTTTTTCTCTCTCACACCAGAGGAGAAGAAGATAAAGATATTAACACACCAGTTAATATTCTTTGAGAATACAAAAAAAATCTACAGTTGGAATATATGGAGGACGAAGAGGATGCCTCTGAGTTCCTCCTGTCCGACTCGGATGAGCAAGAAGATGATATCTTCGTGTCATCGGCTCAGGCTGCAAAGCCGGGAGCGATGGCTGCTCTCCCGGGCGATAGCGCACCAGCTTCGCCCTGTCTGAGCATGGACCTGCAGGCCGTGTGTCAGCGTGCCGCGTCCAGGCTAGACATCCCATGGCCTGAAATGGCCAAGGAGACCTCCAGGTCCCGTTACGAGGGGAAATATTTGCCCCAAGCAACGAGGACAAAGAGGCAACTCCTTCCGGTCTTCCCGGAGATGTTGGATGAGGTGTCGGTCTCGTGGAGAGACCGGCCCTCCAGCAACAAGGCCCCAATCCAGGGTGCCTCCTCCCTAGACTGTGATGGTATGGAGAGGCTCGGCCTGCTCTGCATACCGCCTATGGAACCGCTGGTGGCAGCCCACCTCCTACCGAGGCTGGCTCTGACATCGAGCAGGAACCCCACGCTGCCGGCGAAGGCGGACCGATTCCAGTCAACCATGACTGAACGATCCTATAGAGCCGCAGCGTTGTCCGCCAGGGCTTTGAACGTTTCCTCGCTGCTAACCGCATACCAAGCGGAGCTCTGCGAGGATCTGTCAAGCAATCCTGGACCGGCCGTTCTGGACGAGATAGCCGCGATCACGGACATCTGTCTCCGTGTTCAACGCTGCACCATCCAGGCCACGGGCAAGGCAATGGGAATCATGGTGGTGCAGGAAAGAGCTAGATGGCTCAACCTCACCAACCTCCCAGACCGGGAAAAAAAGGATGTGCTGGACATGCCCATCCTTCCCGAGGGGATTTTCGGCTCCGCTCTCGTCTCCATGCAGAGGAGATGCGAGTCGAAAAAGAAGGAGGACGAGGCCCTCCACCTCTGTCTCCCTCGAAGGGTCCAGCCGCTGCCTCCACAGCGGCAGTCCTTCGCCCAAGCTACCTCGAACCCTGCTCGGTTAAAAAATACCGAAGCAGCAGAGGTCACAGCTCGCCCCGAGTCCCCAGCCCAGGCAGGAGACGAGGGCGAGTTGGCCCAGAAAATCTCCGGTTCCGGCTGCAGCCCAGGCGCAGCCAACCCAGAATTTCGGCCAGCAGTCGAGGAAGAAGAAGCGGGCGGCCTGACAGCCTCCTCTTCTCCCCTCTGTGACAGAGCTGGAAGTCCACGGTTCCCCAGCTCCAGATGTGTTCCCGCTGCCTCGAGAGATGCCTCAACGCCATCCTCAAGTCCGCAAAAACTCAGAGGGTAAGAGACGTGACATCTCCGCTGGCTCTAAGGAGCAAATAGTGGAAGATGCTCACAACATCTGCTTGGGTTTTCAAGACAGTAACACGGGGCTACAGACTCCAATTCGCTGTCACCCCCCCTCGCTTCTCGGGCATTCTGTATTCACAAGCCCGAGGAGAGTCAGTCCATATTCTAGAGAGAGAGATTCTCTCACTCCTAGAAAAGAAGGCTATATCTATAATACCCGCCGAGCAGAGTCAGAGCGGCTTTTATTCCAAGTATTTCCTCGTTCCCAAACGGGGAGGGAACGGAATTCGGCCAATACTAGATTTGAGAGCTCTGAACAAATATCTCAAAAGATACAAATTCGGAATGCTCACTCACACGTCTCTGCTGCGTCTCGTGCAACAAAATGACTGGTTTACATCAGTCGACCTGAAAGATGCGTATTTACACATCCCAGTATATTACCCACACAGGAAATATCTGAGGTTCGCATTTCAGGGGGTCTGTTACGAATACAGAGTACTTCCCTTCGGTCTGTCTCTCAGTCCAAGAGTGTTTGTACGATGTACGGAAGCCGCGATAGCCCCGTTAAGACAACAGGGTATTCGCCTGGCAACCTACCTAGACGACTGGCTGCTTCTCGCACAGTCGGAACAGGAGGCTATTACGCAGACAAATGTCCTTGTAAAACACCTGCTCAACCTGCGTTTCATAATAAACACAGAGAAGAGCATGTTGTGCCCGGCACAGACTGTACTCTTGCTGGGTTTACACCTGAACTCGGTGCCCTTTACAGCCCGCCTGTCAGTGGAAAGAGTGAAAGCTTTCAGAGCATGTCTCGCTCATGTCCAGCTGCGCAAACATGTTCTCTTCAGATCATGCCTGCGGTTACTGGGGCTCACAGCGTCAGCCATCCTGGTCGTACGACTGGGAAGCTTACACATGAGGGAGTTTCAGCGCTGGGTAGCCGCTCTAAAACTAAACCCCACGCGTCATGGAGCGCGGAGAGTGATGGTCACTATGAAATGCGTAATGGCACTGCGCCACTGGCTGCACCCGACTTTTCTAGTACGGGGTGTGCCTATGGGTTCTGTCCTTTCACGGAAGGTGGTCACCACGGACGCATTTCTGAGAGGCTGGGGAGGTATTTACGAAGGTCGTCCAGTGAGGGGTCTCTGGAGCAGAGACCTCCAGCGGGCGCACATAAATTACCTGGAGCTTTTAGCGGTGTTCCACACCCTGAAACGCTTTCTGCCTTTTCTCAGAGGACACCATGTCCTCGTGAGGACGGACAATACGACCACAATATCGTATATAAACCGTCAAGGGGGTTTGCGCTCTCTCCAGTTACACATGCTGGAACGCAAACTGATCTTGTGGAGCTGCGGTCGTCTCCTCTCTCTGAGAGCGACGCACGTACCAGGAGTGATGAACCTCGGGACAGATCTGCTGTCCAGAGGCGTACCACTATATGCAGACTGGACTCTACATCCAATGGTTGTGAGTCAGCTGTGGGTGCGTTACGGCCGAGCCGCGGTAGATCTGTTCACATCAAAAGAAAATGCTCACTGTCAGCTTTTCTTTTCAATGCGCGATCAAAACGCACCGTTAGGCGTGGATGCGCTCGCGCACGTTTGGCCTCCGGTCCTCCTGTACGCGTTCTCACCCCTGGCTCTGATACCCCCAACTCTGGCCAGAGTGAGAGAACAGCGCCACACAATGATCCTGATAGCTCCGCACTGGCCTGCAATGTACTGGCTGGCGGAGATTTATCAGCTGCTGTGCGGTCAGCCGTGGCAGCTCCCGCTACGCAGAGACATACTGTCTCAGGCGGGGGGGACGATCTTTCACCCTAACTCAGAGCGCCTGGCCCTATGGGCCTGGCTCGTGAGTGGTACAATCTGAATACAGTGGGTCTCCCGCAGAAGGTGATAAACACTATTCAGAGTGCAAGAGCTTCCTCCACCAGGTCTCTCTATGACTGTAAGTGGAGGGTGTTTGAGGAATGGTGCCTTCAAAAAGGGCACACCTCTTTTCAATGCCCTGTTGGGGTGATTTGATCATTTCTACAGGACCTAATTGAAAAACACAGAGCTTTCTCTACGATCAAAGTGTACCTGGCTGCTATTGCTGCATGCCATGTGGGCTTTGAGGGAAAGACGGCCGGCCAGCATCCCTTGGTCTGCCGTTTTATGAAGGGAGCTCGCAGGCTCCTCCCTGTTTCCAGGTCACTGGTGCCCTTATGGGACTTTACAGTGGTTTTAGATGGGCTCACTCTAACCCCATTTGAACCCCTGGAAGAAGCTGACATGAAGCACCTGTCACTCAAGACAGTGCTGTTACTGGCCCTGGCATCTGCCAAGCGAGTCAGTGACATTCATGCGCTATCTGTACATCCTTCATGCACTCAGTTCCCCCCAGGGCAAACGAGAGTGTTGCTGAAGCCCAACCCTGCATTTATACCTAAGGTGGTTGGTTCATGTACCCCAATTGACATTGTGGCATTTCCTCCGCCGCTGTGTCCCTCCGGGGAACAGCAGCCGAGTTTGCTATGTACAGTCTGTGCTTTACGCACTTATATGGACAGATCAAAAGAGTTTCGTCATAATGACCATCTCTTTGTGCCCTGGGCTAACCCTCAGAAGGGCAAGCCCGTTACTAAGCAACGGCTCTCCCACTGGATTGTGGAGGCAATTGCTTTGGCCTATACGAGTCAGGGTTTGCAGGCACCTACGGGTCTGCGTGCTCATTCGACTCGTGGTCTGGCTACATCCTGGGCTTTGTTCAAGGGTGTTTCCATCCAGGACATTTGTGCAGCAGCGAGCTGTTCCTCACCGCTCACTTTTGTCCGCTTTTACAGGCTAGACGTCTCTGCTCCAAGTGTGGCCCACGCAGTGCTGGGCCCCGTGTTGAGTCAGAGCTCTACCTGTTAAGTTCTGGTTGGTTTGGTGAATTTCGAGATAAGCTCGTCTGGCAATATGGGAGCTTCAATATCCCATAGTGAGCCATCGAACGGAGTGTTATGAATGAGAACTATAGGCGACTTACGTAACCCCAGTTCTCAGAGTAACATGTAGTGAGATGTCTCACCAGACGGCCCTCCTTGCTAAGGTGAAGCGAGAAGAGGTGCTTATTTTGAATGACGCATGCGACGTAGCGCAAGCTACTTATAGGGTGGGTGGATTCCCTGACGCTGACGTCAAGATCACCAGCCAATCAGGATTGGCGTAATGAGATTGATGCTTCTGTTTGCTCCGCGATGACGCGCATCCCATAGTGAGACATCTCACTTCATGTTACTCTGAGAACTGGGGTTACGTAAGTAACCTATAGTTTTGTTGTACAAGCACAACCTTGTGCACGCTGGCATGGAAGGGCATCTGTAGGAGTGGGACTGTATGTGTGTTTGCCAAAGGGTAAGATTATGATAGATAGTCCTAATTACATGTGATGCTAATGAGCTGCTTTGCACTAATTCATTGTTTGATGATAAATGAAACTTGAGCTATCTGGGCTTGCTGGTGTGACTGGCTGCTTCTTCTTTTTTAAGGTCTTGAGGGGAAAGACAAAAAGGCACAGTGTCTAAGTCTGCTCTAAAAGCTGTCAGTGACAGCAGCTAACAAAACTCAGTGAGACAGTGTGCAGGGAATTAGAAATAACTGGCAATACAGCTGCCGACAGTATCTCACCTTGTACAGCTGCTCTGCATGAATGGCTCTGGTCGCCTGAAAATCTGTTTTTGTAATATTTGGCTTAGTGCTAGAAGTCATATCGGGACATCAGTCTTCTTTCGATAAAGGGCTCAGGGGGAAACCAGCTCTGAGTTCTGCCAAAGATAGAAAACGCAACACTGGAACTCGGGCCCGGCGCCACGAGGGGGCAAAAGGGGGTATTGCCCCCTCAGTTGTATTCTTTGCCCCCTCACTTTGAGCATCATTCATCCATCAAAAAGTGCAATAAATGTCACAATTATGAAATAACTTTAAATACATTTTCCCCAATACACGTTACTATGTTTAGATCAGATATGTGGGGAAGGCAGTCAAGCAACGTGTAAAAAAGCCTCAACCCCAAGTGAGCTTGTAGTCTTAATGTTAGCGTGTGTGCTACTGTAAACACAGTCGGATGGGTGACCCGTTTTCGGTGGCTGGTACCCGGTTGAAACTCCCGAAGATGTTCCCGTTTTTGAACGTGCGTTAAAAAAAATAGAGCAAGGTGAAATCAAATGTTACATGTTAGTAAAAACAGAGTAACAGTGTTGTACCTGTTTGTGTTAGCGTATTTCTTCTTCTATTACTTCTTCTTCTTCTTTTGTCTTTAATGGTGAATCGCTTCCACTTGGAGCATATATCGCCACCTACTGTTGATTTATTAAATGTTCATATTAAATCCTTGTCCTCAGACCAGTGTTTTTGAGGAACTTGAAGATCAGCTTGTTTACTTCATTTCTTGATTTACTTTCGTATATTGACTTGAAATCCATGTTGTTTGACATCAACAAAAAATAAGACAGACAACTACAGATATCACCACACGTGATGGTTACTTGTTATTATTTAGGGCTGTATGGATCAGGTTTTTGCCAAAGCGAGCCCTTTTACTAGAATAATAATATGTTATGTATTATATCAACCAAATTGGTACAATGAGCGACATCTAGTGACGGATTTTGGAACATTGATTTGATTTTTCTCATGGCAGTAGAGACAAACCAGGGGACTATATTTTTATTTTTAATCTGTGTCTGTCCATTTGGTGTAGTATTTGATCAAATATTACATTTGGTTTATATATTAATGACTTTCTTATGAAAAGCCAGGTTTTAGGCCTTGATTTGAACATTCAATCGTGAAAATAAAAAATCAATCAGATTAATGTTTCTTTAATCCTGACCTGACTAGAGTAGATAGTAAGTAAGTAAATCTGTATAGGAAGACGGGTTAAGGGATAGAGGAGAAAAGGTTATGGTATAATTACAGAGCCTGTCCATTTATAAATTGAGGAAATCAATGTTAGTCTGTTAACCAAAGTTCGGCCATCTAATAATGTACTATCTAATATTAAAGATCAGAGGAAAAGAACAGAACGAGAGGGGTAAATCCAGAATAAAAATAAAGAAGCAAAGAGATTGTAGAGCAGTGAGAAGGAAAAAAGCTTGGAGTGTCAATTCATTACATTGCCAGTATTTTTCGTTGTTGTGAAAAAAAAATCGCCCCCTCTGATTTTTTAACAGCCCCCTCAGTGATTTCATCCTGGAGCCGGGCCTGCTGGAACTGCTTCTTGATGCTGCCTTTACTCGCAGTAAATGGTGTTAGGCCACATTGTCCCTAAGGGTTGTATTTTAGAAAGGGATTACTGCGGATTTTAGGTAAAGACTCTTAAAACATTTAATTGGAAAAGTAAGATGCTTAGACTGAACAGTGACACGTTAGTACGTTGCTAGAATGGTGGCCAAGCGTGTTAGGCAGTGATGTGTGTGAGTAAATGGCATCCTATCTCTATTCAGATCAATGGTATTGTGAGAGGGCATTTATCTTCTGATGGATTCCTTTTAATTGTGGTGAACGGGTAATGAGCTGCCTGTGGGCGTCTCCCTCTCTTTCTGTCTTTGTCACAGTGTCTCTTTATCACACACTCACACAGACACACACACGTGCACCAACATTAATCTGCAAGCCTCATGCCTCAAACACAGTCAAACCTCAGCACATATATCTTCCTTGAAAGAGAAGAAAATCTCACCCATTGTAAAGCATTATTACAATAGAAAGAATATACATCAGCTGGCAGTTCCCATTTAAGGAAAGCTCCTCTCTATGGGTCATACTTCAGTTTGATAGATTTGTACTATTACAATGTGATGATCACAAAAGAGCCATTAGATGGTTGACTGCACCCTTTCTTAGAAGGAAATGACTTTGCATGCCCTACAGGTACAGCGTCATTGTAAGAAATTCAAAAAATTCATTCAGTTCATTGTGTCCAGAGAAACATGCTCTTACAGACAAGCCGCTCTTCATTCAGACTCCTGAAATGTTCCACTTCAAAGAGGACATCAGGTCATCCACTTCTCTCAGTTGAAAAGCTCGCATTGGACTGGCTGAACTTGTCCAGTAAATGCTTTTAAAACATCAGCAACCAAAATTGATTCGCTAAGTGCACGAGGTCTTCTTAATGGTCCCTGTGGATGTGCCTTTACATTAAGTTTGCATAACGTTTGAGGCTTCTTCCAGAAACTTAATGAATATAACTTTAGTAATAATAAGTCCTAAAAGCTTATAATAGACAGCAGTGTTTTTTCTTCCTGAATACAGGAAGTCCTTTACTCTAAAGATCACCCACAAAAACCTCATATTCAGCATATATCAGCTCAGTACATGACATACAGTGAGTACATTACGGTATATGTTAACTAAAAGGCCGAAGTCACTGCCAGCCCACAATGCACTGCTAAAAACGGAAACCTTGTCTGACAGTGGCTAGAAAAAACGTTTTTCTTTGTATGGAAATGGGGTTCTATAAATATCACCTATATATGTTTTGAAAAGGACAATGTGGTTTTGTAGGAAGAGAACGTGTATGACGGAATTCCAAGAAGTCTTTAATTATGTTAAAAAAAGGAGTTGTCTGATGCTGGCTGTCTGAAGTATAATTACTCTGGTTTAACTAAAAGCTATTTAATTTCTTAAATGTTTCCTTAATCACTTGGAATCGTCTGTGTGTTAGAGGTCCAAAAAGTATCCTGGCTCAGTGTGACTGATAACATTATCGGCCCAAATAGGCACTGGTACAGATAATGTTCTTTAGACCAAATGCCTGACTGGAACAAAATGTGACTTTAAGTTAACTTTAACATTTTAATTACTTACAATGCAAATAGAGCCACATTATTAAATTAAGGAGACATGTTTTAAGCTGTCTAGTTTATTTAAAAAAGATACATAAAACGTCCAACAAAATCTAGAAATTACCATATTTATGAAAGCATATCATGATCAAATATATCCTTCCTGAATGACCACTGAATGGTTGCTTTACTGTCATATCCGAAAGTAGTCAGATATTTTTAGGATATGTAAATGGCTGGATCTTTGGAGAATTAATTTCCTCTCACAGCATGGCGGAGCATCCTCAAACAATAAGCCATCACTGGCAGCCTATCTTGTTTACACAGCAGGACCTCCATCCATTCCGGTGAAGGACCGGTGATGGAGAGGCAGGCTGGGTGACAGCAGGGAGGGGGGGGTTCAGTGTCAGGGCTTTCAGAGTGTGACACCGTACTAATCAAGTGGAACAAGGGACTCAGGATTGCTTGTTAGTGCATATACACCAAAAACCTTACTCCTACCTTCATTCAATATTTGACGTCATTGGTATGTTTAAGAATGCTTCAATCTCCATTCTTGACACTGACGTACATATTTTAAGTGAGATTAATGAACATCTATTTTTGTATGTTGTATATGTATTTCTGTATCAGTGGTGTGAACATGCATTACATCTTACTTTCCAACTTCCAAGGTGGAACCTTGGAAGTGGATTTTTTGGATTGTCTATTGACCTTTTGGACGGTAATCAGTGAGCCACACAATCAAGCAGGAAATAAATTGCATAGTATACTCAATGAGGATTTCGATTGGGTTTTGAGTTGACTGGCATGTAAGACAATGCCTTAAGAAGTAGGATTGTGATAGAAATTGGTCAAGATCAGCAGGGAGGTTGTTGTGGTGCTGATGCAAGCACATTAATGACCCTTATCCTCCCTGCTATTCTCTATTCCTGCAGCTGCTGCTTTCAAAGGCTTTAATTGGGCAAATTCACTCAAGGTAACAAGGGCCTCATGGGCCTGTGTCTGGGCAACCTGTGTGTGTGTGTGTGTGTGTGTGTGTGTGTGTGTGTGTGTGTGTGTGTGTGTGTGTGTGTGTGTGTGTGTGTGTGTGTGTGTGTGTGTGTGTGTGTGTGTGTGTGTGTGTGTGTGTGTGTGTGTGTGTAGTAACACCACTAGGGCACTGAAGTCAACAAAAAGGACATGTAATTGCTTGTGGTGGTCAAATGAATTAAATAAGCCAACACAAATCCAATGTGGTCATTTGTGGTAATAGATACCCATGAACCCTGACAACAGATAACATTATCTTCAGATTTTATTTGGTTTATTTTGCCAAGCTATTCCCTGGTTACTTGCAGCTGGATAATCACAATATCGCAAGACCATGCAATAATATACCCAGTCTGACATCCAGTGTAAATAGAGAATACATGTACCAGAATGGTCCATAATCACTTTGGTGATCCCTTGCCTTTTATTCTTTATTTCAAATTCAGTTCGCCCAAAACTTAGATAAAAACCTGCAAAGATAATGACATGATCGACAGCCTCTGTTTATCAGCTTTGTGTATTCTGTTAATAATCATACTAACTTAGCAAGATAAACTAATATGGGAAGAAAGGTAAACATACCAGTAAAACATCAGCAAATGACCATTTTAATTGTGAGCATGTTAGTATCGCTCAAAGCATCGTTTTGCCTAGGTACAGACTCAGAGCTGCATGACTGTCAGGATTATTATGTCATGTCACGTTTCTATGTCTAGGTTTGGGTGTTTTGCTGTTCTCCCTGTTATGTTTTCCTCTTGGTTTAATGTCTGGTCCTTTTCCCTGTGTTTTTCCTGTCTGTCGTTAGTTTTTCCTGGTGTGTCTAATTTCCTGATTGTTTTCACCTGTCACTCCTTGTGTGTCTCCTCTGCTCATCAGTGTCAGCCCCGCCCCTGATTGTTCCCACATGTGTCTTGTTACCCTGTGTTTAAATTCCCCTGTCTCCCAGTGTTCAGTGTCAGTTCGTCTTGTCTATTGTCATGGTAAGGTCTATGCTCCTGGTACTCTGGAAAGGTTTTTGATTCCTCACTGCGTGAATTTTTTGTTCTCTGTTTTTTGTCATCTCGACTAGAGTTTTGGTGGTTACCTTTTTGTTCATTTTTTGCTGTCCATGGAAAAATAAAGTATCTTACAATACTTTACCTCTGTCTCCCTGTCTGCAATGGGGTCCAACATCCTAAGTGCCTGAGTTCTTAACAATGACTGTAGACTCTCCTCGTCATTTTACTGGATTTCTATGAGACACCATCAGCCTTGGTCTCTCTCTCCTCTTTCTCTCTCTCCACAAATAGCTCTTGGTCTATTTCAGTACCACAGATCCCTAAGATAGAAGAGAAAAAAAGAGTGGGACTGATTGAATTGCAGGTATCAAAATGATAAAAGCCAATTTTCTAGATAAGTCAACTCAAGAGAGTAGCTCTTGACTTGGTTGCACAATGAGGCCAGTTTTTTTCTTTATGGTGTCCACATCTCAGATATTATTCCCATTGGTATACCGTACTTAACAAAATCTTGGTCATCTTATTGAAAGGCAGCTATACTTAAATCCCTTAGTGTAGGCGGATAATTGAATAAAAACACATCTTGAAGGACGGGAATAGTAATGCATGAAGAAGACAGCTACTGTAGCCACAATTGCAATGAAAGCACTCAGGGGCCGACAGCTGCTGAGTAGCAGTTTATACGAGAGCTCCTTACAAAGCACAATGATATAAAGTATTCTAGAGAGAGACAGAAACTGCAGCCGCCTGGATCTAGGACAGTCAGAGGCTCGAAGTGAGCGCTGCGAGAATGTAATATCATTTTCCAGGCAGCCACTAGTAATCAGGTTACTGTACCCTCTTGCTCAATGCACAGAGGGGATCCTCCTCCTTTTACTGCCATCCCTCATCATTAGCAGCTGCAGGACAAGTTCAAATAATGACACAGCTATAGTGTAAGTAATGACTTGGGCTGGCTCTGCAAGAAGGGCTCAGCGACCTCTTTCTTCAGTTTTTTTTTTTTTTAATAGGTAGGTAATGGGGGAAGGAGAAATTGGCCACTATAGGGCCTGAAGTGGGCTTTTGTTCTGTCAGTATATGAGGAGTTATCAAAGAGGGAGAGTGTGAGCGTCAGAGGGAGAGTTCAGCCTGAGGGTGAGTGTGACCGCCCAGCCATCATCACCTGCCGTCATTCTTCAATCATGCTCTCCTGCCATTATAGCCACCCTTATTACTCACTGCAAGATGTGTGTGATATCAGTAAGGAAGGAGCATACGGAATGAAATTATCATTTTTTATTTCTGGGTTTGTTTTAAGAATATAAAATATGCTATTCTATAATATGCTATATAGAATTATCTTTCCTTAACGGTGAATTGGCTAGCAAGCTGTGTCTAGTACCAACCTTGTCTGCTAGAAATCTCATTTATATAGTTCTTATTTGCAATGTTGCACGTTTTTATCAATATAGTAGCTACCGCAATACAAAATGTTAATTCTAACTATAATTGTAATTGACTGAGATCTGTTTAATTTGTTTTCAGTTCCATCTATCAATACAATAGCATTGAGCACTGCTGAGGGAAAAGTAAGGGTCAGTCAATGGAAGTTGGGCTCAAGCAGCTATTTTTATAAAAAATGATGTCATTTAGAGATACTGTGTGAATGTTTTCTGATACAAAATAATTATATATGATTACAGCAGCAAGGGAGCATTCTTCTAGTTAAAAATGTGGTTTTCAGGGCAGTCTTTCCTCTGAAACTGCAATTCTGTTAGTGATAGAAACCGGAGCGAGAAGCGTGTCAAGACATCAGTTCTCATCTTCCTGGACCAATCACCACCAAATACTGTATCCCTTCTTATCCAAACTATGCATCTCTAAGACAAAACTAGTCTTGTTTCCATTGGGGTACCACATGGATCTGTTCAGGGTCCATTACTCTTCTCAATATAAGTCACCTCTCTTGATCCAATTTTCAGCAGAAGGCTTTTGTTAACACTGCACCACTGATAATTAACTCTATGCCCTTCCTGCCAGACAACAAAACAGTCTCAGCAAGAATCTCAGCCGGCTTCAATATCATTTGAGACTACAGACAATTTCTTGGTCAAATTTGCAGATAAGCTCTGAAGAGACTACACAAATAATTAAGTGGGGGATTAACTTTCAACAAATAATCCTTGAGAAGAACAAAGTATGGAAATAAGGGTCCTATAACCATCATTACACATGCGAAGTAGGCCATTGCTTAACACTTAATAATAAAGTTAATGAAAATAACACACCTGCTCTAAGAGGCTTTCAGAGCAGGTGCGTTGTTTAAAATAAAACTAGTGGACACTGCATACCATTAGTCTTAGCAGACACAGTGCACTGGGAAGCAAATTCACATGAAAAATCGCTGAATTGCTGGTGTTTCACAAGTTTGCAAACTTACTCCAGTAGCTCACAGATGGCTCATGCGCCTCTGAGCGCTGGACTGGAGCTCCTGGACAAAACATGATTAAAGAGAAAACTGACTCACAGTTATTGCTGGAATAGAGACATGACCTACTGTTATGTCAAGCCTTGCCTCCAGGTTTTTTTTGGGCTTCTGGGAAATATAAATAAACTCAATGCAATACCACGGTATAAGCCAGTGTACCCTTTCATTTAGTATCATCATTATGTAGGGGAGGAAATAAGCCTCTTTGATCCTATTTATTGGGGTCTCATTGCAATTTTCCGGTGGAAACTTGTTTACTGTGTGGTTTTCCCGGTGCTAACCTGTGCCTGAAAAGGGTATGTTTCACTCTTGTCAAAAACAATAATCCTCCCTATACTTCATATATATTTGAGGCACTTACATTTGATTTCTTATCTTTTGGAGTTTTTAATTTCTCTTTTTTTTCTACAATATATTTTTCGCTGTCAAACTTTGGTTTGTGTCGCATGACTCTTTTAAAAAAACGAAAAAAGCTATAATTTCCTGAACTGTTATATCAAGTTCTCCCACGTATTGTCTCAAGCTCCATACAACAAGCTTAGTTCCCACTAAAATGTCTCAGGTTGAAGAATAAAATTGGATCAGGGTTAATAGAAAAGTAATGATTCGCAAAGGGATTAATTTAACCTTTTAATCTTTGGTTGTGATAAATCCTTGATCTTACTTTCTTTACTTAAACATATTTACACTAATCCTCCTTTGAATTGGGACCCTTCTTTTGGGGGGGAATTAGAAAATCAGGGAGTCTTTGGTCTTGACCATCACCATCGATGACCCAATGCAAACTACAAGAGGGTCGAGCAGAGCAGTGGCAGAGTTAGGTCAGGTTGTAGAACATCACAGCGAAGGGTCCAGATGGCAGCGGGGAAAGAGCAGACGATGAATTTGATCTTTTGCTAGTGCAAGCTGTTTGGAGATTGTTTCATTGCATAACACACCTCAATATATTATTCTTATAACATGCTCAACATTACAGCTCCATTATTCAGTCCTCCCTGGTCTAAATGAATTAACTTGTCATTGAGAAGGAGAGGCAGTCCGTACATGGAAGCAGTTGCTCTTGGTAGCAGGAAAATAAAATAGAAGTAAGGTTAAATAATTAAATAATGGTAATTCCTGCAGCTGATGCCAAGGTGACACAAGTACTCCCTTTGCAGCTTAATTGTAAAGTCAAGAATCTTGTCGTCCAATAAATGTAATGATTAATAGGTGAAAGCAGGTTGATATGTGTGTTCATATGGTCACGGCCGCTCCCTTGAAAGCCTGTTCCCTGTCCTTGTAGCTGACATGACTATAAAGAACCTCCACTGGATTCTCCCAAATCAGGTTTATCAGTGCTGTGAACTGTGGTTGGATTTCACTTTACTAGAGCTTCATTCTCACTCCTGTCTCGATAGACATGAGGAGTAATTTAAAGTCCAAAGCAAGAATCAATCTCCTCCTGCTAAGAAGAGTGGAAGCCAAATGAAGCAAACCATCTGGTCTGAGGTACCAGATAGTTGAGTTGTCTTCAGAGAATAGAATTTAAGAGGGAAGGAGGAAAGAACAGCATTTTGAGCGAACAGTAAACACAGCATTGGGCGTCTGAAAGGTTGCAAGAGGTTGTTAACAAAAGCGTATGGTTGCGGGGAAAAAATGACACTTATGCACGTGTTGCAATTAGTAAAATGATAAGGGAACAGCAATGCAATTTAGGCCGAGCAACAAAGCCATAAGGACTCCAGGAATGTGGTTTATGTCAGCGATGTTATCATTATTAAATACTTGAAATATGAATGATACCAGCCCCTAATTGTCTGCATATGACAAGAGACATCATACGTTACAAAAAGCTCATTTGCTGACAGTTTAATTAGTTTAAATACCATTATCGTCTCCATGCACGCCCTACATGTACTGAATTTCTAGCTTATTAAATCTGTGTATGTGCTCTATATTATAGCCAGAGTTACACAATGTGAAGTTAATATATGCAGTTATAATGAAAAATAGGAATTAATTATCCACTACTCAGAGTACTCAACCAAGCACAAAAACCTCAGCGAAATCCTTGTGTTTTTCTTGCCAAATCGGATTCTCGTTAATGAAATGTTCAACTGCCAAAAAACATCTTGTGCGAGTACTCCAACTTGGATGGGCCCAAAGCTGTCTGTAATGAATAAGACAAGGCACTTTTTACACGAGGCTAACACTTCGCAGACTGTTTCTATCAGCAGTTCATGAGTATTTTCAGCCAAACTGGGATACAGTTTCCAGTGTGCATACCTAATGAGCGAAATATACATCCTCTGTACGCTGGTTCCCTCAAGCATTAGGTTCTTGTATAGCCTCAGTTGAAATTGACATCTTTTGTACATGCTCTGTGATACAGTGTTAATGTTTTATGAGCAGCAGCCTGTGTTTCATTTTCAACATGAGCCTACAGTATCCACCGGGATTAAATACACATCGCTCCCATCCAGGTTGAAAGCTTTAGTTTCATGTTGTGGTCTTTCAGCCGGCTGGTTTTTCAACGATGTGCAGCCCTGTTTCAGTTCACGTCACCGTGGGAGATTTGCATAAGAAAGGTGATCATGTTGCAGTGTCCTCTTGACCCCATGAACTTTCACCAACAGCGATATATTGACTAAAGAGCAAAGGCAACTATTTCTTGGAAAAGTTTAACCCTTACAACAAAGCAGGGCCATCTTTCAATTTGCTTCTTTCAGTACTTTAAATTAATCATGTGTTTAGGGATGAGAAAATCCCACAATATTTCCGTTTCACTTGAGTGCTTTCAGGACTTTTTGCAAAGAAACAAGTAATCGCCAACATCGTCTTTTTAAGTGTGAACTGTAAAGCTCAAAAATATAATTGACAAATATGTTTTGATACAATTTATCCACATAACATTTTAAAGAAATGCATCAATCCACTGCGATGGAATAAATGAAACATAAAAAATGTTTTTTTAGATGTCCAGACAGCGACTGAGCACTGGAATTTCAGGTTATACTCCTAAAAAAAAGTCAACAACATTACTGATTGGTACATTGCAACATTGTGTATCAATTGTGGAAGTGAATCATATTATGTTGATGGGATTGTTCATCAGAAGCGAACCTCCTCTCTATCCCCACACAAACCAAGCTCCAAACCTGGGGGGACAGAGCCTTCTCCATCGCTGCCCCCACCCTCTGGAACTCCCTTCCACAACACATCAGAGACTGCACCGACCCCCCTACTTTCAAAACACTGACCAAAACACACCTCTTCAGACTGGCTTTTAATTTGTGAATTATGTTGTGTTGCTGTTTTAATATGTGTTATTCTATTTGATCTAGTTTTATCACCACCGTAAAGCGTCTTTGAGCACCTGAAAAAGCGCTTTGAAATTAAATGTATTATTATTTTTTATTATTTTACAAAATTATTTTTGAAAGCTGCAGTTAATACAAACAAAGTCAACTTTCCATTGTGATCCAATCTTTCACATATTTTTTTTTGGTATTGGTGTATTGTATTAAATATGGATGTCAAAAAGACATTAACAAAGGAATATCAATACAATATATATTTTTCAATTATATCACCCTTCAACCTATCATCCTTTATCAGTGTTCACCTATTGATTTAATGTAGTTTTCTGTGGTTTGCTGAAATGCTTGTCGTTTATCTGACAAATGTCAGACGGGTTCACAAATCTGCAATATTCTAATAAAATGTTGAACGCTTAATTTCCTGTAATGGATGGAGAATAATCAATAGAGGATGATTAATACTGAAAATGTATTGAAGACTAACAGTGATGGGATTTGAAGTCTTATTTTGTACTTTAGGACAATGGAATAGTGTCTTACAAATCAGAGAGTGATTCTTTGCATGAGCAGCTTTCAATTAGACAGTTTTCAGGGTCAGAACATGTCTAGAATCATTCATTTATATTATGGTGCATGCCGGTGAATTTATTTGCAGATCTAGCATTTAACGTTTTAAAGGAACCATAGCGGAAAAGACAAAGTGATATCAAATGTTGTTGTGGGCTTGTGATTTATAAAGGAGGTCCTTTGTTAATTCATGCAATACAGTTTACAGTTATTTTTGCTATCTTTCTTAAATGCGAATTATTATTAATTTGAAAATATTACTTTTGTAAGCAAGTGAAGAGTCTATAACATAGTTGTAGAAGTTATGAGCCATTATGAAAGTCACAGATTTTCTAAAATTCCAGAATATATTTCTATTTTTCTAAACAATGCTGCAGTATGTCAAGATGTTTAAAAAATGTTCTGATGACGTGAGACTAAAGCTGGCAACCACGTAGAGCAGTGGTCGCCAACCAGTCGATCGCGATCGACCGGTCGATCGCGAGTGTGGTGCACCGTTAAAAAAAAAAGTAACAAAAGAAAGAAAAATTTAATTAAAATAATTATGTTTGAAAAATACGTTTTCAGTAAACCTATCATACACCACCCCGTTAGCAGGTGCCACTTGATTGACGTATATTTGAGACACCTCAATAATATAATACATTAACCGTGCTTTACGTGAACCTCATCATGACACAAGAGACAAC
The DNA here is from genome assembly GCF_949606895.1 of Notothenia rossii. Taxonomy (NCBI): domain Eukaryota; kingdom Metazoa; phylum Chordata; class Actinopteri; order Perciformes; family Nototheniidae; genus Notothenia; species Notothenia rossii. Next base: position 83,940,642 of record NC_136912.1, on the reverse strand, counting down.
GGCAGGACTGTAATTTCCCGTGTTCACTGAACGCAACAGAGGCAAGACACCACACCAATCAGAGAGTTGCATGGAAATACACGTGTGCTTGTGTCATTCAAGCTCGGCTCTGTGTGTGTATGGCAATAGCGCATTTAGTGTGATAGAGAGAGGGAGAGAGACGGAGAGAGAGGGACCGGTGCTAGCGGGGACCGTGATGTTAGCATCTGGTTAGCTAGCTGCACTAACTAACTAACGGACATAAGGAGCTGTTTCCACAACAAGCTGGAGGAGAGTCCTCTCCTGTCAGACTGAGGGGCTCAGGTGAGCTAAAGGACTCTCTGAGTGTTTAAAACGGTTTTGTCACAAATTATTCAAAAGATTATTTCCGCGGCAACCGTCATATGATCATTTATAGTTATACAAACAATAAGAGAATAAATGAAAAACAGGTATGAAATAGCCTACTATACAGTATGTCAGTAAAACAAGAATACAGTTTAAAAGGGGATTGATTTGTAAAATATCCATAAAGAAAAAGAAAATCTGTTTACAGTTCTGTTTCATATGGGTGTTGAGAGATGTATCCATAGATCTCTTCATGTTGCTCTCAAAGTGCACCAGATTGATGCTTTCAACTTCAATATTTAAAAAAAAATCTTCCCGGGGGAGCATCCCCCCGGACCCCCCTAGAGGAGGTGAGGACCCCCCTAGAGGAGGTGAGATCCGCCCCCCAATAGCACTTTACCCCTGCCTATATGCCGTGAGCTGATTATGGAGCCTTCATTGTAACAGTAATTCAGATGCAATTAGCCTATATAAAAGGCCTCAAATTGGAAGCATTGTCTGGGCCGTCTTTTTCACTCAATTCTGCAATAGGTAGATCTCGCCTTTCACCTAGACCGAGGTCTGTGATCTTGGGCTTAAAAAGGTTGGTGACCAGTGACGTAGAGTAATATCATCACACGCAAGCTACTGTACCCTCCGTGTGTCACAGCCTTACAGAACATCCTTACATATCATCTGTTCTAACACAGCTTTTCCCTCAAATTATTAATTATAAGAGCTTAACACATTAACACCAACACTAGAAATGTCCTGGCTGCAGGGTAATTGCATCTTCATTGTCTCCAAATGTCCCAGACTGTTGACAGAAAGAGCACATGTACAAAAAACACTACATTGAATTAAGTTTATATTTTGTGATTATAAAGACATTGTCTTAACTTGCATCTCTTCAGTCAAAGGCCATAAACTCAGTAGAGGTTAGCCCTGTGATACTGAAGCCCAGCCTGTGTGGGATGTAATAGTCTGACACAGGGGTGAAAGTGGTTTGAATTTCTTGCAGGTACTATAATGCTACCCCGACCTTCATTGGTTCATATTGTTCTCCTCCCGCACCCAGCTTCATGCATCCCTGAACACAAACTTCACATTTTTAATGTCTTTATGGGGTAGAAATTAGAAACACTTGACAATATGTATAGTCAATTATTTATTTTCAATTGTGCATACAACTTGTGTCAAAACTTAACAGACCATTAGCAAGGCATGTTGAGGGATGTAAACTAGTTAGTTTACCCAACCAGTGCCCAACCAGTAAGACTGGTTGGGCACCCCATATAGAGATATACAGTTTGCTAGTTAGCTAACTTATTATATTCATCATGGCCAGGTTCATGTCCATTCTCTGGGCTAAATAAGCATCATCACCTGTGTCATCTGTGGGCGTTGTTTTTCAAATTTTAAGCACATTCTGAGTTTCTTCATCTCTCTCCTTTCTCTTAAACATCTGAAGAGTCGTCGTTTGCATTTTTGCTTTAATTACCACGTAGCCTAATTTTCTAGCTGTCATTCAGTCACTCCATTCTTTTCTCCTCCCGCTGTTCTGATCAAGTGGGAAAAAGCTAATATGTGACCCGCTCTATCGAAATCAGTCGGAAGTCGCAACGGCTCATTTCAAAATAAACGTGGATTTGCGTAAAAAAATAGTTTTTCGGGGTTCGGGTGTTTTGTTTGATTTTAAATAAACAAAGTCTTGGCTTTCAGAATATGAAACTTGTTTCGACAAATTCAGATGATAAATACAACTTAGAAGCTTGTAACGGCATAATTACAAGCGGAGAACGGAGTAACTTCAGGTCACAGCAGGCATAACAACAGCCGGTGTTTCTCGTTACTGTTTTCCCCGGGACACAAACACAATACGCACAAACGCAAAAATACACAAACACACACACACACGTACACACACACACACACACACACACACACACACACACACACACACACACACACACACACACACACACACACACACACACACACACACACACACACACACACACACACACACACACACACACACACACACACACACACACACACACACACACACACACACACACACACACACACACACACACACACACACACACACACACACACACACACACACACACACACACACACACACACACACACACACACACACACACACACACACACACACACACTCGCGAGCTTCCCCCAGACCAGTAATCCAAACCAAAATATCTGCCCTTCGTAGTATAAATTCCACGGGTGGAGCTGTCAATTCTTCCTGGTCCTCCGGACCGCCTGGAAATCTCTTACCGGTACTAAGGACCGGGTAGGACCGGCACACTTTCAACACTGGTCTGACACCCGACGGCCTGATGCCTCTGCAATGATTTCTATTAAAGCCGTATTTGCTCAGCTGTCCTTTGGAGCGGCATCCTGTAAATACCTCAGGGAGTGTTTTTCACCATGTATCCCCCAATAAATGCATTACACTCCTCCACCTTTCCAAGAGAGTCCTTTTCTTGGAAGGCTCTGCCTTGGCACATCCTCTCCATAATTAAATATAATCAGTTGTGCTGCACTGAAATTTGGTTTTCAGGGAAGCAGTGAATTAATTATGTCCATGTACATACATTTAATAATGCACATTTACTGAAGATGTTTGTTCACGATAATAGTTAATGAAGTCTTGGTTAATACATGTTGTGCTGCATATTAAATAAACAATGTCAGAACCAGCCTAGTTTATAAAAAAAAGTTGTTTATTGTGGGTTAATAAAATGTGGTATATTTTTGTCAGCAGCTTGTCTGTGGATTTGCATTTATATTAAGGAATCTTTCAACATAATCCTTCGTGTTAGTTTAAAGATGCTGAATAGGATACACCCATCCTAATTCTAGTAAATCACTATTTAATGCAACACAGACAGAATCCTAATGTTTCCATGCTGGGGCTTAATCAGTGAGAGTTGTGAAGGTGCTGAAATCAGTCAGATTTTGCATCGCAATGAAATGATCACAGTTGGATGGTGTTAAGACTTTACTTCTACATTCATTGATCAGTCAAATAAGCTATTCAAATGAATACATTTAAGCATTTTTTGTTTGCAGTTCATGGTGCAGAGTCAACCAAATTAAAAATGGTTCTGGGAAAGAGCTGCCCTCAGGGGAGCTCCACGGGGAACTCCATACCTTCAGAGTTTATTTTGCATTCGCACATGGGACTGATAAATTGGAGCTAGCCCGCCAGCGGAAGACAAGTCACACTGGTTGTATTTCCGCTGTCACATAAATTCTCAATTTTAAGTCTTGAATCTACTGTGGATATTAGGGGTGGGGGAAATAATCGATACAGCATAGTATCGCGATACCTTGCGTGGCGATATTGTATCGATACACGGATGCCAAGTATCGATATTTTATTATATAAACTATTTTTTTATTTTAAATTTTGAAAAATATATTTTTATATAAACTTTAGCATATCCCTCCGAAAGATGGTCATAAAACAGGAAGTTACGTTAAGACATGTATACAATTGCAATGAAAGTAACAAAAACAATGCCATCTCCTTTTCAGGTTCAAATAACACAAATGGTGTTATTTACATAAACTATTCATATTGCAAATACATTGTTAAACCAGGAAGGGAAGACAGACATGGATATGACCCATGTGATTTGCAATATCGCAATATATCGTATCGCAATACTTAGCATATCGTAGAATCGCAATACTATCGTATCATGGCTTAAGTATCGTGATAGTATCGTATCGTGGGGAGCCTGGTGATTCCCACCCCTATTGGGTATAGTTGTCTATTTTTTTTCTTTCCGTTACAAGCATTTTGTTGTGTTGTCTGTTTTTTGCACATACAGGTTTTTTTAAATTGCAGTTGCCGGAGTTGCATTGTCCTTCTTTGTTGTCTGACTAAGATAATTCCTGTTTCTTGAGATGTAGACACAATGACAAGAGGGGCTTGAAAAAAAAAAAAAAGGGGAACTTTGAAAGGATCCTTTGTTCCAAAAACACCTAAAGTGCTGTAAGACATTATTCTTCGTGGTAAAGCCTCTAATGACATATTCATTTGAGTCGGCATACCATCAGTGAGCTTCACTGAGTATGTGGCACACTGGATAATGGAATAAACAACAAAAGTGTAAATGTCTCATCAATTCAATCACTGCTGTAAATAATAACAAAAAGTTTAGTTCCCATAGATCAACAAGACAAATACCACCAGTGTGACCTGAATGAGTAAAAGCCTCCCCTAGAATAGGTTTGTATTGATCTGATTGGCGGCAGAAACCTGTAATGCCCTTCGGTAGCTGAATGCTAAAGGTGCAGAAATGCAGCCGCTGGGTGACTTTCAGCAAATCGCTTGAAACCTCTTTTGTTGAGGGATTTAAAGCGTCACCAAAGCTTAAATCCATACAGACTTGTCTGTCACAGTACTATGGGAGACACTGCTGACAGACAAACACCTTTACAGAGATCACCGACTGAGGGCCGCTGTCCAAGAAACCTGTGGGTAAATATCTGTGCAAACGAGATAAGCTGATTTCCTTAAAGTGAATTCAAAACAAAAAGGATGAAGAAGTTAATTGAGCGCTATTGGTCAAATACATGTTGTGCATTTACATTTGCTTTTAACATCTGTTTGTTTTAATCAAATGATATTGTAATCTAACTTTTGAGTAAATCAGGTACAACCAAATACTGACCAAGACAACCAAAATGTTACAATGAACTTCATGATCTCGAAAAAGAATACAAAAATAAGTTTAAGATTTGAGATAAACACACAGACAGCATCCAAACAGAATAACGCATGGTCCTGCAAATGGGACGATCATTTACAAAATAAATCAGAAAGCATTCTAATTATTGGAAAAATAAACTTAACATAGACTTAACAGCATTTGTTTTACTGAGGTAATAAATCAAGTGAAAAGTAAGACATTTTCTCAGACTTTTATACATTATGCCATTGTTATAAATATTTTCCTATGCTACATTACGCTGTAGACGACATTTTAAAGCTGCACGTAAAAGACAATTAAAAACGTTGCTGCAGCCTCTGATTCCTCTCATTACTTCTGTGGCCTGAGTTGCACTTTGTTAAGGAGATTGTAAATGAACCACTTACTCAGAAAAACAGATTAGAGTAGAGAAATAACCCCACCATGCTGTTTTTCTGGGTTATAATTGTGTTCATATTAGAATAATTGCAAGACATTTTGCCAAGAGCACAACAAATAAATGCTTAACCAACCAAGACATGTCTGTGATCCTGAGTGTGCCTTTGAACTGTTTGTGGCTCTGAGAGTTAGAGCATGTTTTAGAGCTCAGACAGGTTTATTCGGCTGCCAATGACTTAAAGTCACATTTCTCAAGTCTTTATAAACCACTTTGGGTTCATGAGTGGGTATTAAATGTATCCTCAGGAGACAAGACTGGGAATAGAGGGCCGTTATTTGTACTGGAACATACATTTCCCTTGGCTGCTGTAATCCTCAATGTAATTTGTGCTATGTTAGCCATCATCGTTGAAAAAACTAACATGGCGGTAATGACAACCTCAGTACAGACTTTGCACGATGATGAATGAGCAGCTGTGAAAGTTTGAGCTGTTCATTCTTCAAATGATTTCTCAGCAATCTATTACGTACGCTGCCACCTAACAACATTGATTATAAGAAGCAATCCCCGCAACGTGTATGAAAGCCAATAAACATTCGCAGGAAATGTCACACTGATAAAAAAACAAACACCTAATGAGCTGCTTCAGTTGAAATGGCATCAATAAAAGTGAAGACTCTGGGTGTTAGCACTCAGTTATTGGTTTTAATATCTGGAGTGTTCAGGATCCTATAACACACTCAGCATCAGTGCCACATTGAGTGGCCCACATTGTCTATCCATTATAATTAAAAGTGTCTGACTCTGCATAATTCTCTACACATACGTTTTGTGTGTGTTTGTCAACGATAACCCACACTACCATTTTGTGTCAGTATAGAAATGTTGAAACAAAGCCTTTTTTTGGGCCTGATTTTGGCTTAAAAAGTGAAGCGCCTTAATACTGCAGTCTCTCTAAAAGCCACTCAACTGGTCGCAAAAAAGGTCAGATTGTACTTTTTACTTGTTTATTACCGCAGTAAACATTATACTGATGAGTTCATGGTCACAATTGCTAGTTTTGAGACTCCTTCAATAAAGCATTATACTAAAGTTTCTGTACCATTTATAGTAAAATACATGATTAAGCAGGGCATGCTGGAACAACATACTTCTTTCATGTTATCAAAAGCTGTATGAAATTACGGTTGAAGCATCTTTTTTTTATTGTAAATCTTTATACAGTAAAGCTCACTAAGCTTTATTTTGTGCTGCAAAAGGACTGCTTTGCACCTCTGGCCACCAAAATGGCAACGTTTGTTCCACGCCAAATTAGCAAGCCAGAGCGTAGATAAAGCTCTGCCTGGAAGCCTGAACATTGGCATGTGTTCCGGGGACTGTACCGAGGATCTATTATACATAATGATGATTTATTTACACAGCTCCCCGAGTCCCGGTTAGCTACAGTCTACACATTATTGGCCATTGTATGTTGACTCACTGTAACCAGCAGTGTGCCACATGTTTCCCTAAATTGCTTGTAGAGTATGTGCTCGTCCCTGACTGTGATCATATTTCAACCATAGAAAGGCATCCAGGTTATTGTTCGAGGCATTTCTGTGAAGCCAAGAATGAATCATGCAAGAGGTGAAAGGCTAAAGGTCGGCCAGGAGCGCAGAGAGATGCATCACAAACGAGCCTGTATTATCACAGCCAGCTGATACACGTGGACAACCTGAACATCAGACTGTGCTCCAGGTTCTGACCAGTCCTCTTAATACAGTGGGGAATTGATTTTATTCAACAATCATACATGCATTTTAAAACTGCATGCAACATGAGATAAACAAATATCTTAATATATTTTTCCAAACATTTATATTTCTGCCATTTTCCCTCCTGAATACAACCAGCGCTTTATATAAAGCATGTGGCAATTTTTCCCTTCTGGCTCTGAAGCAAGTCTTGTACGGGAGTCTCTCCTGTTATATAATGCAGGAGTGTTTAACCCCATACAATGGATCAACAGCAAGGTGGCCTGAATTCAAAACCCTTGGTAATACCTCATGAAATCCATCTTTTACATGAACTATGACGAATAGGGCGATATCTTGAAGTTAGGTAAGGGCTTTATATTCCCACAAAAACCTAAATCTACCGGAAACACCACTTTTATTTCGAGGACAGTTAAATAATATCTTTAAACTAGGATGAATTTACCCCGGAGTAGATAAGACATTAGGCCTATACAAATGTAATGTGGAGTGGACATATTTACTGAGAAAAAGTGCCATGGCTTAATGCAATACAAGCTTACACATAAACCTGCTATTCATGTAAATTGCCTCATGGGGATATCACAGCTCCTCAGATCTGGTCTCAAAATGTCCCACATTGGAAAAACAGGGATTAATGCAGGTAGTCTTTGATGGAAAGTGGATAGCAGACTATTTGTGAAACCAAGTAAGGAGCAGAGTTCTGAGCTGTCAGACGTGACACCTGCTGCATGTCTGAATCACGGAAAGCAGACGGATAGATAGAGCCAGGCATTTTTTATGTTCAACGTCTGAAAAGGGATTTACTCCCAGTGGGAATAATACCGTTATCATACATTTTAAAAACAGACCACTTAATTGACAAAACAGGCCACCTTCAGCTCTGTGTGACTGTTATATGACTTTGAAAAAACCAATTCCCAGAATAGAAGCAAATATATTGCTTATGGAATAAACTCTCTCCAGAATCATAGACAACGATTCTTATGAAATTCATAAAGCTTTTCAATCCTACCCTACCCTAAATACATTAGTTTAAAGTGATGAACAGACTGTGGTGCCGGGGAAATTGTATAATAATTGTCAGAGTCTTGAGATAAACAGCTACATTTATGTCCTCTGCCAACAGAGATTTGATCAAACTGTTTGCATATTGCTGCAGTCAATGTCATCTGTTGTGGATTATTATTTTGAATATTATATCTTCCAGAACAGCCCCGTGGTCATCAAACCTTTAATCAGATGCTGCTGTATTAGGGAAGAAAACAACTTAGTGAAAATGTGTTACGGTTGTTTTGTTCAGCAAATATCTTCCACAAAACAATGAATATTACATATTTATTTCTTAGCAGCTTACACACTTACAAAAAAACATTACAATTTGTTTCTAAGTTTAAAAGAGCTCTGTTGGTTAGGGCAACAAAGTTTGGTACTGCAGTTGCTGCGTACCTCAAATCACACAAAAAAAGTCTAGTTGACACAAAACAAAACTGAAAGCAAACCAAAACTGTAAGATAATACAAACTGGATCCGTACGAGGTATCCTCAACACTGTTTTCTCACACAACACCTGCCCATACTGCACTGAAGGGAGATTTGGTGCTTTTCACATGCATCATTTGCCATTAAAACCAAAATGTCTCTCAGCTTTTCTAAATCATCTCCTGCTGTGTGGAGAGTGCTACTGGTGTTGCTTGGCAATGGATGTCGTTCATTTAAACTGAGTGACACTAAGCCAGAAAGTGGGCTCAGGTGGCTTTTTGGACTTTATTAGAAGAATGATAGGCTTTCAAGGGAACACTCCCTCTAGGCAAATGCATTTTGAGAAATGATCAGCTGAGGAAATCAGTCAAAGAATCTAATTTTATTCATTTTTTTTGCCAAGAAGGAATATGAAAAGCCCTAATATATGATCGAGCTAAAAGGCTTCCAGTGCGCTCCATGTGTCTGAAAGGCAGCTTCCCTTAGTCTATAAAAAACACTGAGCGTTATGAGCAGAAGTTGTCTCTCTCTGGTCAGCAAATTTTATTGCAAGAGGATGAGTATATTTCTTCAGAGATAAAATGTGTGGTCTCCTGTGACGACTATAATTCCCCTACATCTGTGCGTCACAAAAATGATGAATAGCATACCATATCATCTACTGCTGGCTATGGGTAAAATGTGAAGTGAATGAATGTCTGGGGCCTCTGGTGTCTGCCATAAAGTCGAGGTGAAAGGGTTGACAAGAGGCAAAACCAATACGACCTCTTATGTAATCACTTTCTACCGTTATGTCATGTCTGCCTTAGCAATTATCGGAGCTCTTCACATTTGTTTGTGTGTGTGTGTGTGTGTGTGTGTGTGTGTGTGTGTGTGTGTGTGTGTGTGTGTGTGTGTGTGTGTGTGTGTGTGTGTGTGTGTGTGTGTGTGTGTGTGTGTGTGTGTGTGTGTGTGTGTGTGTGTGTGTGTGTGTGTGTGTTGGAGTTGGATAGCAGGTTAATAGTGAAAGCCACATACAACTCTAGATACCTTACACTATCAATAATATGAAAAACCTGTGCACTATAGCAGCCGTCTGTGAGTGGGTGATATTATAAATAAAAAAGCAGCAGCCTTCAAAAAAAGTGCAAAGAGAAGGAAGGGCAGAGAAACAAAATAAGATTGCGGGCCAATATGGACATGTAAAAGAGCAGAAATATAAGTTGTACGGCCATGTTATTACTATTAGAATAAATAAGTTTAATGTATTATATATCATTATCATATTATAACAGAGTATATATTTGACAACAAAATAATAACAGAGATGACAATTTCCAATCAAAATACTTGTTTGAGTAGTTTGAAGAGAACAGCCACCAGCCAGTGAGTTGACTGCAACCCAAGCACATATGTTAAACCACTCCGGGATCACAAGATGCTATACTAAGGGAAAAATGTACCCTCATGTTTTCAGAACTTTGGCATAGACTTGGCACCAACATCTTTAAACTTCCCTAGCTTGCAAACGGCATCACTTTTAACCTTCCAGTAATGATAATATTACGTTTTGATTCCAACATGCCAACTACAGCTTCAATCCGCACAACCAGAGATACATCACAACTGTCAGCGGCCCAGTAAACATGGACACATTCATCTGTCAAACACATACATAACTCTTAGTGAACAACATGGTCTGTGTAATGAGCTCTGTATGATATCTGTCATCATAAGTGCTTGATAGGTACTGCTGTGGACGACCATGCTCATCACTGTCTACAGTCAACCCTTTACATTGTGCAGTGACTCTCTTTTCATTGCCATAGTCTTGTGGAAATGTCTTCAGTCAATGTGTTGTTACCTTAGACAGCCCCACACGGTATTTCCATCATCATAAATTAAAGTATTTTCTGTAAGTTGCCCTAGTCTGGGGCAAAAAAAGTTGTCCAACTGTCCTGACACAAGTCATTGTTGATTTCACTGTTGTAGGGGAAAGACTCTAGGGCTGCAGATAAGACTGTTGCCATGGTCCTGAAGGAGATACCAAGTAAGGCGTCATCAGAAGGGAAGCCCCTCCTCACAGTGACTACCAAGGTGGGCAGAACCATTTCAGAAACACCCCCCGCCCGCCCTCCCCCCCTGCCTTCAAGTGGAACGTTCTCCTGTGTTGCTTATACTTAACAATAGCAAAGCTTTCAGTGTCCTATACCTGACCTCCAATGTCTACTAACTCATTACTTTATAAGCTTTTTGACTGCTACATCTAACAAAGAAGCAACAAATATTTCATTTCCAGCTGCTCTATGGGGTATAAAACCATCCTACTACATCTCCACATCTACACAAACATTGAATAAGGATCTTATCCTCTATTGGAGCAGCCTCAAATTGATGCACTTATCCATATTACTTTTTATCTTTTCAAATTAGCCTCAGAAAGATTTATAGTGCTCTTCTAGTTAACATTTATTGTGCATTCAGTTTGAGGGTCACACAAATGTCCTCTCTCATTCCAAATCAGGACGGCATATACTCCCTCATGAACTTTTTACACCTCATAAGCAGCTAATCCTTTGCACAAACAGAGTATGAATGCATTTCCAAAATCCTATGACACATGGCAATGCATTGAGTTATTGACTGAGCGCTTTGTGTACAAAGTACTGCAGCAAACGAACCCGCTGCTGAGCTTTCACTTCTCTTTTGCTTGTTAAGTGTTGTTGCTGGATAGAGCCGGTGTTCCAGATGCCAATATGAGTTTTCTTGATCTGTGCTTGATTGCTTTTTGTACACTGCGTGCTGCTGTCTCTTGTATAGCTGTCAGTGTTTTTCTAATAACTTGTGGCATGCTTCATACTTGTTTGATTTTCTAAATCAGTGTCTGTTTTTGATAAGCTGTCATGAAATCATATAATAATGCTTCCATTCAACGAGTTAAGTCTCAGCAATGGAAGCTGCTGAATTCACACTAACATTATTAGGTTAAATGTGTAAATCGTGAATTGTCATGGTTAAATAACTGTATAAAATGACAGGAAAACATATGTGAAGAACGACTTCCCTCTGCAACAACTTATCTGCTGTGTCCTGAACAGACGCAGTACATCATCATTCTTTAAGACAGTGCAGTATCACATAAATCAATATTATGGTGACAATAGGTTTGATGATACTGTCAATATTTTACCACCTGCAAAAGCAATCTTTCTTGCTTCTGAGAACTCAATGACAAACTGAACGAAACGAAGGAGCTGCTCCACAAAGACTTTCTCTGACACTCAACTGAAATAATAATGCCAGCAAAAATGTCACATTGTTTTATGATGCAATTTTAATATATAAATTACGATGACACAAATACAATTCATCACATTTTTAACATTATGGATCTCATACCAGCGGCCATCTGTTAACTATCATATCCAATGGGCAATGGGCAATGACATTTAACCACAACCAACACACCAACACACCAACAGTCCATTAATAACAAGAAAACATTTTCAGAAGTGAGCCAACACATAAAGGAACTATAAACACTTATAATAAAAAATAATCATTGTTTCATTTGTCATTATCAGGATAAATATGATAATTCATCACATGGATTTTGTGTCCACTGCTTAGCCCTTACAATGACATATATTAAACATATTTTTAAATCATTGAGTTTTTAATGTGCACACAACATGTTGAGAAAAAAACAGGCACATCTGTTTTTATTGGAGGAAGTTAAATAAGACAAAGAGGCTGAAGAAAAGCCCGTAATCCTTCAACATATCTGAAAACATGACAGCTAGGCGCCTGCTTTCAGACACATTAAAGTACCTCACTGTCAAGTGAAGTGGCTTCTCAGAACTGCCGTGCAAAACCACACAACAACAAAAAGCCTCCAAAAACCTAAATCTTAACAAGGATCACTGTTCAGAGCTGATGCAGTAAGCACTATAACTCTCAGATAGAAGTGCACACACTGGGGTGAGAATCTGTTCCCAGTCATCATTGTTTTGCTAAGATCAGCTGCTAAATAATTCATAGCTGAATCGAGTAAAGCAAACACCAGGAATAAAACAGATAAGGTTTTCTTTCCTATGTGAACAAAATTATTTCAATCCCACTGGATTTCAAATTCCATAACATCACCTCTCACTTAATTGTGTTGTATTATATCACTTTGCTTAAACCACCTTTTTAGGAAAATAAACACTGAATAGAAATAACTGCAGTTTGGAGCTGATCACTTGGCGTTGTTTCCACGTGGCCAAACACAACTCATGATTGCAGGCATGCTGTCCAGTGGCTGAGGATGCCGTTAGAGAGGCATCGTGTCACAGCCTGATGTCAAGTGACAGAGGCCAAGTGACAGGCTGCGGGTCCTAACACCACATGTCAAGTCAAGTCTATTAGTAAAGACCAATTTCACATACAGTAAGATATCTCATTGGGCTTCACAGCGCCAGAAGATGGGGAAAACTTCAAAGAAGCAGCATGAAACCAGAAGTCATGCACATCTATAACAAAAACAACAACTCTAGCATCAGAGACAAGTATTTAATGTTATACATTATATTGTTCAAGCTCTTCCCATTCCCTGTTTGGGAAAACAAACAGTATGTAAATGAAGCCCAACTTCCAAATAGATGTGCTGCAAACTATGAATGAATTTGTACAAAGTCAAACCAAACTTTACAGAGATCTTAAAGATGTTCTTACTGCTTGCAAAATGTGTAACATTTGCTGCTTAAAGGATATAGCTGGTGATATTTGTTTTACTGTCAACAAATCCAATGAAAAGGACCAAAACTAACAATGGATTGATTCTTCCAGTACAATTAGAGTGTAGCAAAAACTTGGTATCTGATTCCTCTAAGCCTCTCTAAGATTGTAACTAAAAAAAGAAACATAGTTGAGCCACACTGCCTGCTTCACTTCATTATAACAAGCACTGTAGTTTATTTTGAGTCAATGTTACATTATTTTGGTGCTATTAATACCTTCAAAAGATAAAATGTGTATTTATCTGCAGCTAAAAATAGTCCACAATGGACTATTTTCTGCTACCATGTTTGCAAAAAGCCTCAGTGCCTAGCTGTATGAGAAATACTATATTTGTGATTTGCATCTCCAAGAGGAATTCATCAGAGCATCACAGACA